>NW_027365380.1:0-117949 GCF_046119375.1 Phyllobates terribilis
ATATTCATTGATTTTTGCCATTGAAAAATGTCCAGAAATGATTGAAGCTACTGACTGAATGAAAGGAGCTGGCATCTCACTCTCTTTGAATCTTCTTTATCATGCTAAGAGGAGCAGGAAAAAGCAAAAAATTTCAGAATTGCGCCTTGCAATGCGGAGAAATTACTGTTTGTGCATTTACAAAATTCATTGATTTTTGCCATTGAAAAACATCATGTTATTCATATACCAGAAATGATTGAAGCTACTGACTGAAGGAAAGGATCTGGCATCTCACTCTCTTTGAATCTTCTTTATCATGCTAAGAGGAGCAGGAAAAAGCAAAAAATTTCAGAATTGCACCTTGCAATGCGGAGAAATTACTGTTTGTGCATTTACAATATTCATTGATTTTTGCCATTGAAAAACGTCCAGAAATGATTGAAGCTACTGACTGAATGAAAGGAGCTGGCATCTCACTCTCTTTGAATCTTCTTTATCATGCTAAGAGGAGCAGGAAAAAGCAAAAAATTTCAGAATTGCACCTTGCAATGCGGAGAAATTACTGTTTGTGCATTTACAATATTCATTGATTTTTGCCATTGAAAAACGTCCAGAAATGATTGAAGCTACTGACTGAATGAAAGGAGCTGGCATCTCACTCTCTTTGAATCTTCTTTATCATGCTAAGAGGAGCAGGAAAAAGCAAAAAATTTCAGAATTGCACCTTGCAATGCGGAGAAATTACTGTTTGTGCATTTACAATATTCATTGATTTTTGCCATTGAAAAATGTCCAGAAATGATTGAAGCTACTGACTGAATGAAAGGAGCTGGCATCTCACTCTCTTCGAATCTTCTTTATCATGCTAAGAGGAGCAGGAAAAAGCAAAAAATTTCAGAATTGCGCCTTGCAATGCGGAGAAATTACTGTTTGTGCATTTACAAAATTCATTGATTTTTGCCATTGAAAAACATCATGTTATTCATATACCAGAAATGATTGAAGCTACTGACTGAAGGAAAGGATCTGGCATCTCACTCTCTTTGAATCTTCTTTATCATGCTAAGAGGAGCAGGAAAAAGCAAAAAATTTCAGAATTGCACCTTGCAATGCGGAGAAATTACTGTTTGTGCATTTACAATATTCATTGGTTTTTGCCATTGAAAAACGTCCAGAAATGATTGAAGCTACTGACTGAATGAAAGGAGCTGGCATCTCACTCTCTTTGAATCTTCTTTATCATGCTAAGAGGAGCAGGAAAAAGCAAAAAATTTCAGAATTGCACCTTGCAATGCGGAGAAATTACTGTTTGTGCATTTACAATATTCATTGATTTTTGCGATTGAAAAACATCATGTTATTCATATACCAGAAATGATTGAAGCTACTGACTGAATGAAAGGAGCTGGCATCTCACTCTCTTTGAATCTTCTTTATCATGCTAAGAGGAGCAGGAAAAAGTAAAAAATTTCAGAATTGCACCTTGCAATGCGGAGAAATTACTGATTGTGCATTTACAATATTCAATGATTTTTGCCATTGAAAAACGTCCAGAAATGATTAAAGCTACTGACTGAATGAAAGGAGCTGGCATCTCACTCTCTTTGAATCTTCTTTATCATGCTAAGAGGAGCAGGAAAAAGCAAAAAATTTCAGAATTGCACCTTGCAATGCGGAGAAATTACTGTTTGTGCATTTACAATATTCATTGATTTTTGCCATTGAAAAACGTCCAGAAATGATTGAAGCTACTGACTGAATGAAAGGAGCTGGCATCTCACTCTCTTTGAATCTTCTTTATCATGCTAAGAGGAGCAGGAAAAAGCAAAAAATTTCAGAATTGCACCTTGCAATGCGGAGAAATTACTGTTTGTGCATTTACAATATTCATTGATTTTTGCCATTGAAAAACATCATGTTATTCATATACCAGAAATGATTGAAGCTACTGACTGAATGAAAGGAGCTGGCATCTCACTCTCTTTGAATCTTCTTTATCATGCTAAGAGGAGCAGGAAAAAGTAAAAAATTTCAGAATTGCACCTTGCAATGCGGAGAAATTACTGTTTGTGCATTTATAATATTCAATGATTTTTGCCATTGAAAAACGTCCAGAAATGATTGAAGCTACTGACTGAACGAAAGGAGCTGGCATCTCACTCTCTTTGAATCTTCTTTATCATGCTAAGAGGAGCAGAAAAAAGCAAAAAATTTCAGAATTGCACCTTGCAATGCGGAGAAATTACTGTTTGTGCATTTACAATATTCATTGATTTTTGCCATTGAAAAACATCATGTTATTCATATACCAGAAATGATTGAAGCTACTGACTGAATGAAAGGAGCTGGCATCTCACTCTCTTTGAATCTTCTTTATCATGCTAAGAGGAGCAGGAAAAAGTAAAAAATTTCAGAATTGCACCTTGCAATGCGGAGAAATTACTGTTTGTGCATTTATAATATTCAATGATTTTTGCCATTGAAAAACGTCCAGAAATGATTGAAGCTACTGACTGAACGAAAGGAGCTGGCATCTCACTCTCTTTGAATCTTCTTTATCATGCTAAGAGGAGCAGGAAAAAGCAAAAAATTTCAGAATTGCACCTTGCAATGCGGAGAAATTACTGTTTGTGCATTTACAATATTCATTGATTTTTGCCATTGAAAAACATCATGTTATTCATGTACCAGAAATGTTTGAAGCTACTGACTGAATGAAAGGAGCTGGCATCTCACTCTCTTTGAATCTTCTTTATCATGCTAAGAGGAGCAGGAAAAAGCAAAAAATTTCAGAATTGCACATTGCAATGCGGAGAAATTACTGTTTGTGCATTTACAATATTCATTGATTTTTGCCATTGAAAAACGTCCAGAAATGATTGAAGCTACTGACTGAATGAAAGGAGCTGGCATCTCACTCTCTTTGAATCTTCTTTATCATGCTAAGAGGAGCAGGAAAAAGCAAAAAATTTCAGAATTGCACCTTGCAATGCGGAGAAATTACTGTTTGTGCATTTACAATATTCATTGATTTTTGCCATTGAAAAACGTCCAGAAATGATTGAAGCTACTGACTGAATGAAAGGAGCTGGCATCTCACTCTCTTTGAATCTTCTTTATCATGCTAAGAGGAGCAGGAAAAAGCAAAAAATTTCAGAATTGCACCTTGCAATGCGGAGAAATTACTGTTTGTGCATTTACAATATTCATTGATTTTTGCCATTGAAAAATGTCCAGAAATGATTGAAGCTACTGACTGAATGAAAGGAGCTGGCATCTCACTCTCTTTGAATCTTCTTTATCATGCTAAGAGGAGCAGGAAAAAGCAAAAAATTTCAGAATTGCGCCTTGCAATGCGGAGAAATTACTGTTTGTGCATTTACAAAATTCATTGATTTTTGCCATTGAAAAACATCATGTTATTCATATACCAGAAATGATTGAAGCTACTGACTGAAGGAAAGGATCTGGCATCTCACTCTCTTTGAATCTTCTTTATCATGCTAAGAGGAGCAGGAAAAAGCAAAAAATTTCAGAATTGCACCTTGCAATGCGGAGAAATTACTGTTTGTGCATTTACAATATTCATTGATTTTTGCCATTGAAAAACGTCCAGAAATGATTGAAGCTACTGACTGAATGAAAGGAGCTGGCATCTCACTCTCTTTGAATCTTCTTTATCATGCTAAGAGGAGCAGGAAAAAGCAAAAAATTTCAGAATTGCACCTTGCAATGCGGAGAAATTACTGTTTGTGCATTTACAATATTCATTGATTTTTGCCATTGAAAAACGTCCAGAAATGATTGAAGCTACTGACTGAATGAAAGGAGCTGGCATCTCACTCTCTTTGAATCTTCTTTATCATGCTAAGAGGAGCAGGAAAAAGCAAAAAATTTCAGAATTGCACCTTGCAATGCGGAGAAATTACTGTTTGTGCATTTACAATATTCATTGATTTTTGCCATTGAAAAATGTCCAGAAATGATTGAAGCTACTGACTGAATGAAAGGAGCTGGCATCTCACTCTCTTCGAATCTTCTTTATCATGCTAAGAGGAGCAGGAAAAAGCAAAAAATTTCAGAATTGCGCCTTGCAATGCGGAGAAATTACTGTTTGTGCATTTACAAAATTCATTGATTTTTGCCATTGAAAAACATCATGTTATTCATATACCAGAAATGATTGAAGCTACTGACTGAAGGAAAGGATCTGGCATCTCACTCTCTTTGAATCTTCTTTATCATGCTAAGAGGAGCAGGAAAAAGCAAAAAATTTCAGAATTGCACCTTGCAATGCGGAGAAATTACTGTTTGTGCATTTACAATATTCATTGGTTTTTGCCATTGAAAAACGTCCAGAAATGATTGAAGCTACTGACTGAATGAAAGGAGCTGGCATCTCACTCTCTTTGAATCTTCTTTATCATGCTAAGAGGAGCAGGAAAAAGCAAAAAATTTCAGAATTGCACCTTGCAATGCGGAGAAATTACTGTTTGTGCATTTACAATATTCATTGATTTTTGCGATTGAAAAACATCATGTTATTCATATACCAGAAATGATTGAAGCTACTGACTGAATGAAAGGAGCTGGCATCTCACTCTCTTTGAATCTTCTTTATCATGCTAAGAGGAGCAGGAAAAAGTAAAAAATTTCAGAATTGCACCTTGCAATGCGGAGAAATTACTGATTGTGCATTTACAATATTCAATGATTTTTGCCATTGAAAAACGTCCAGAAATGATTAAAGCTACTGACTGAATGAAAGGAGCTGGCATCTCACTCTCTTTGAATCTTCTTTATCATGCTAAGAGGAGCAGGAAAAAGCAAAAAATTTCAGAATTGCACCTTGCAATGCGGAGAAATTACTGTTTGTGCATTTACAATATTCATTGATTTTTGCCATTGAAAAACGTCCAGAAATGATTGAAGCTACTGACTGAATGAAAGGAGCTGGCATCTCACTCTCTTTGAATCTTCTTTATCATGCTAAGAGGAGCAGGAAAAAGCAAAAAATTTCAGAATTACACCTTGCAATGCGGAGAAATTACTGTTTGTGCATTTACAATATTCATTGATTTTTGCCATTGAAAAACATCATGTTATTCATATACCAGAAATGATTGAAGCTACTGACTGAATGAAAGGAGCTGGCATCTCACTCTCTTTGAATCTTCTTTATCATGCTAAGAGGAGCAGGAAAAAGTAAAAAATTTCAGAATTGCACCTTGCAATGCGGAGAAATTACTGTTTGTGCATTTATAATATTCAATGATTTTTGCCATTGAAAAACGTCCAGAAATGATTGAAGCTACTGACTGAACGAAAGGAGCTGGCATCTCACTCTCTTTGAATCTTCTTTATCATGCTAAGAGGAGCAGAAAAAAGCAAAAAATTTCAGAATTGCACCTTGCAATGCGGAGAAATTACTGTTTGTGCATTTACAATATTCATTGATTTTTGCCATTGAAAAACATCATGTTATTCATATACCAGAAATGTTTGAAGCTACTGACTGAATGAAAGGAGCTGGCATCTCACTCTCTTTGAATCTTCTTTATCATGCTAAGAGGAGCAGGAAAAAGCAAAAAATTTCAGAATTGCACATTGCAATGCAGAGAAATTACTGTTTGTGCATTTACAATATTCATTGATTTTTGCCATTGAAAAACGTCCAGAAATGATTGAAGCTACTGACTGAATGAAAGGAGCTGGCATCTCACTCTCTTTGAATCTTCTTTATCATGCTAAGAGGAGCAGGAAAAAGCAAAAAATTTCAGAATTGCACCTTGCAATGCGGAGAAATTACTGTTTGTGCATTTACAATATTCATTGATTTTTGCCATTGAAAAACGTCCAGAAATGATTGAAGCTACTGACTGAATGAAAGGAGCTGGCATCTCACTCTCTTTGAATCTTCTTTATCATGCTAAGAGGAGCAGGAAAAAGCAAAAAATTTCAGAATTGCACCTTGCAATGCGGAGAAATTACTGTTTGTGCATTTACAATATTCATTGATTTTTGCCATTGAAAAACATGTTATTCATATACCAGAAATGTTTGAAGCTCCTGACTGAATGAAAGGAGCTGGCACCTCACTCTCTTTGAATCTTCTTTATCATGCTAAGAGGAGCAGGAAAAAGCAAAAAATTTCAGAATTGCACCTTGCAATGCGGAGAAATTACTGTTTGTGCATTTACAATATTCATTGATTTTTGCCATTGAAAAACGTCCAGAAATGATTGAAGCTACTGACTGAATGAAAGGAGCTGTCATCTCACTCTCTTTGAATCTTCTTTATCATGCTAAGAGGAGCAGGAAAAAGCAAAAAATTTCAGAATTGCACCTTGCAATGCGGAGAAATTACTGTTTGTGCATTTACAATATTCATTGATTTTTGCCATTGAAAAATGTCCAGAAATGATTTAAGCTACTGACTGAATGAAAGGAGCTGGCATCTCACTCTCTTTGAATCTTCTTTATCATGCTAAGAGGAGCAGGAAAAAACAAAAAATTTCAGAATTGCACCTTGCAATGCGGAGAAATTACTGTTTGTGCATTTACAATATTCATTGATTTTTGCCATTGAAAAACATCATGTTATTCATATACCAGAAATGATTGAAGCTACTGACTGAATGAAAGGAGCTGGCATCTCACTCTCTTTGAATCTTCTTTATCATGCTAAGAGGAGCAGGAAAAAGTAAAAAATTTCAGAATTGCGCCTTGCAATGCGGAGAAATTACTGTTTGTGCATTTACAAAATTCATTGATTTTTGCCATTGAAAAACATCATGTTATTCATATACCAGAAATGATTGAAGCTACTGACTGAAGGAAAGGATCTGGCATCTCACTCTCTTTGAATCTTCTTTATCATGCTTAGAGGAGCAGGAAAAAGCAAAGAATTTCAGAATTGCACCTTGCAATGCGGAGAAATTACTGTTTGTGCATTTACAATATTCATTGATTTTTGCCATTGAAAAACGTCCAGAAATGATTGAAGCTACTGACTGAATGAAAGGAGCTGGCATCTCACTCTCTTTGAATCTTCTTTATCATGCTAAGAGGAGCAGGAAAAAGCAAAAAATTTCAGAATTGCACGTTGCAATGCGGAGAAATTACTGTTTGTGCATTTACAATATTCATTGATTTTTGCGATTGAAAAACATCATGTTATTCATATACCAGAAATGATTGAAGCTACTGACTGAATGAAAGGAGCTGGCATCTCACTCTCTTTGAATCTTCTTTATCATGCTAAGAGGAGCAGGAAAAAGTAAAAAATTTCAGAATTGCACCTTGCAATGCGGAGAAATTACTGTTTGTGCATTTACAATATTCATTGATTTTTGCCATTGAAAAACGTCCAGAAATGATTGAAGCTACTGACTGAATGAAAGGAGCTGGCATCTCACTCTCTTTGAATCTTCTTTATCATGCTAAGAGGAGCAGGAAAAAGCAAAAAATTTCAGAATTGCACCTTGCAATGCGGAGAAATTACTGTTTGTGCATTTACAATATTCATTGATTTTTGCTATTGAAAAACATCATGTTATTCATATACCAGAAATGATTGAAGCTACTGACTGAATGAAAGGAGCTGGCATCTCACTCTCTTTGAATCTTCTTTATCATGCTAAGAGGAGCAGGAAAAAGCAAAAAATTTCAGAATTGCACCTTGCAATGCGGAGAAATTACAGTTTGTGCATTTACAATATTCATTGATTTTTGCCATTGAAAAACGTCCAGAAATGATTGAAGCTACTGACTGAATGAAAGGAGCTGGCATCTCACTCTCTTTGAATCTTCTTTATCATGCTAAGAGGAGCAGGAAAAAGCAAAAAATTTCAGAATTGCACCTTGCAATGCGGAGAAATTACTGTTTGTGCATTTACAATATACATTGATTTTTGCCATTGAAAAACGTCCAGAAATGATTGAAGGTACTGACTGAATGAAAGGAGCTGGCATCTCACTCTCTTTGAATCTTCTTTATCATGCTAAGAGGAGCAGGAAAAAGCAAAAAATTTCAGAATTGCACCTTGCAATGCGGAGAAATTACTGTTTGTGCATTTTCAATATTCATTGATTTTTGCCATTGAAAAACGTCCAGAAATGATTGAAGCTACTGACTGAATGAAAGGAGCTGGCATCTCACTCTCTTTGAATCTTCTTTATCATGCTAAGAGGAGCAGGAAAAAGCAAAAAATTTCAGAATTGCACCTTGCAATGCGGAGAAATTACTGTTTGTGCATTTACAATATTCATTGATTTTTGCCATTGAAAAATGTCCAGAAATGATTGAAGCTACTGACTGAATGAAAGGAGCTGGCATCTCACTCTCTTTGAATCTTCTTTATCATGCTAAAAGGAGCAGGAAAAAGCAAAAAATTTCAGAATTGCGCCTTGCAATGCGGAGAAATTACTGTTTGTGCATTTACAAAATTCATTGATTTTTGCCATTGAAAAACATCATGTTATTCATATACCAGAAATGATTGAAGCTACTGACTGAAGGAAAGGATCTGGCATCTCACTCTCTTTGAATCTTCTTTATCATGCTTAGAAGAGCAGGAAAAAGCAAAAAATTTCAGAATTGCACCTTGCAATGCGGAGAAATTACTGTTTGTGCATTTACAATATTCATTGATTTTTGCCATTGAAAAACGTCCAGAAATGATTGAAGCTACTGACTGAATGAAAGGAGCTGGCATCTCACTCTCTTTGAATCTTCTTTATCATGCTAAGAGGAGCAGGAAAAAGCAAAAAATTTCAGAATTGCACCTTGCAATGCGGAGAAATTACTGTTTGTGCATTTACAATATTCATTGATTTTTGCGATTGAAAAACATCATGTTATTCATATACCAGAAATGATTGAAGCTACTGACTGAATGAAAGGAGCTGGCATCTCACTCTCTTTGAATCTTCTTTATCATGCTAAGAGGAGCAGGAAAAAGTAAAAAATTTCAGAATTGCACCTTGCAATGCGGAGAAATTACTGTTTGTGCATTTACAATATTCAATGATTTTTGCCATTGAAAAATGTCCAGAAATGATTGAAGCTACTGACTGAATGAAAGGAGCTGGCATCTCACTCTCTTTGAATCTTGTTTATCATGCTAAGAGGAGCAGGAAAAAGCAAAAAATTTCAGAATTGCACCTTGCAATGCGGAGAAATTACTGTTTGTGCATTTACAATATTCATTGATTTTTGCCATTGAAAAACGTCCAGAAATGATTGAAGCTAATGACTGAATGAAAGGAGCTGGCATCTCACTCTCTTTGAATCTTCTTTATCATGCTAAGAGGAGCAGGAAAAAGCAAAAAATTTCAGAATTGCACCTTGCAATGCGGAGAAATTACTGTTTGTGCATTTACAATATTCATTGATTTTTGCCATTGAAAAACATCATGTTATTCATATACCAGAAATGATTGAAGCTACTGACTGAATGAAAGGAGCTGGCATCTCACTCTCTTTGAATCTTCTTTATCATGCTAAGAGGAGCAGGAAAAAGTAAAAAATTTCAGAATTGCACCTTGCAATGCGGAGAAATTACTGTTTGTGCATTTATAATATTCAATGATTTTTGCCATTGAAAAACGTCCAGAAATGATTGAAGCTACTGACTGAACGAAAGGAGCTGGCATCTCACTCTCTTTGAATCTTCTTTATCATGCTAAGAGGAGCAGGAAAAAGCAAAAAATTTCAGAATTGCACCTTGCAATGCGGAGAAATTACTGTTTGTGCATTTACAATATTCATTGATTTTTGCCATTGAAAAACATCATGTTATTCATGTACCAGAAATGTTTGAAGCTACTGACTGAATGAAAGGAGCTGGCATCTCACTCTCTTTGAATCTTCTTTATCATGCTAAGAGGAGCAGGAAAAAGCAAAAAATTTCAGAATTGCACATTGCAATGCGGAGAAATTACTGTTTGTGCATTTACAATATTCATTGATTTTTGCCATTGAAAAACGTCCAGAAATGATTGAAGCTACTGACTGAATGAAAGGAGCTGGCATCTCACTCTCTTTGAATCTTCTTTATCATGCTAAGAGGAGCAGGAAAAAGCAAAAAATTTCAGAATTGCACCTTGCAATGCGGAGAAATTACTCTTTGTGCATTTACAATATTCATTGATTTTTGCCATTGAAAAACGTCCAGAAATGATTGAAGCTACTGACTGAATGAAAGGAGCTGGCATCTCACTCTCTTTGAATCTTCTTTATCATGCTAAGAGGAGCAGGAAAAAGCAAAAAATTTCAGAATTGCACCTTGCAATGCGGAGAAATTACTGTTTGTGCATTTACAATATTCATTGATTTTTGCCATTGAAAAATGTCCAGAAATGATTGAAGCTACTGACTGAATGAAAGGAGCTGGCATCTCACTCTCTTTGAATCTTCTTTATCATGCTAAGAGGAGCAGGAAAAAGCAAAAAATTTCAGAATTGCGCCTTGCAATGCGGAGAAATTACTGTTTGTGCATTTACAAAATTCATTGATTTTTGCCATTGAAAAACATCATGTTATTCATATACCAGAAATGATTGAAGCTACTGACTGAAGGAAAGGATCTGGCATCTCACTCTCTTTGAATCTTCTTTATCATGCTAAGAGGAGCAGGAAAAAGCAAAAAATTTCAGAATTGCACCTTGCAATGCGGAGAAATTACTGTTTGTGCATTTACAATATTCATTGATTTTTGCCATTGAAAAACGTCCAGAAATGATTGAAGCTACTGACTGAATGAAAGGAGCTGGCATCT
Organism: Phyllobates terribilis; assembly: GCF_046119375.1. Lineage (NCBI taxonomy): Eukaryota > Metazoa > Chordata > Amphibia > Anura > Dendrobatidae > Phyllobates > Phyllobates terribilis. The sequence continues at coordinate 10,764 of NW_027365380.1, forward strand.
CACTCTCTTTGAATCTTCTTTATCATGCTAAGAGGAGCAGGAAAAAGCAAAAAATTTCAGAATTGCACCTTGCAATGCGGAGAAATTACTGTTTGTGCATTTACAATATTCATTGATTTTTGCCATTGAAAAACGTCCAGAAATGATTGAAGCTACTGACTGAATTAAAGGAGCTGGCATCTCACTCTCTTTGAATCTTCTTTATCATGCTAAGAGGAGCAGGAAAAAGCAAAAAATTTCAGAATTGCACCTTGCAATGCGGAGAAATTACTGTTTGTGCATTTACAATATTCATTGATTTTTGCCATTGAAAAATGTCCAGAAATGATTGAAGCTACTGACTGAATGAAAGGAGCTGGCATCTCACTCTCTTCGAATCTTCTTTATCATGCTAAGAGGAGCAGGAAAAAGCAAAAAATTTCAGAATTGCGCCTTGCAATGCGGAGAAATTACTGTTTGTGCATTTACAAAATTCATTGATTTTTGCCATTGAAAAACATCATGTTATTCATATACCAGAAATGATTGAAGCTACTGACTGAAGGAAAGGATCTGGCATCTCACTCTCTTTGAATCTTCTTTATCATGCTAAGAGGAGCAGGAAAAAGCAAAAAATTTCAGAATTGCACCTTGCAATGCGGAGAAATTACTGTTTGTGCATTTACAATATTCATTGGTTTTTGCCATTGAAAAACGTCCAGAAATGATTGAAGCTACTGACTGAATGAAAGGAGCTGGCATCTCACTCTCTTTGAATCTTCTTTATCATGCTAAGAGGAGCAGGAAAAAGCAAAAAATTTCAGAATTGCACCTTGCAATGCGGAGAAATTACTGTTTGTGCATTTACAATATTCATTGATTTTTGCGATTGAAAAACATCATGTTATTCATATACCAGAAATGATTGAAGCTACTGACTGAATGAAAGGAGCTGGCATCTCACTCTCTTTGAATCTTCTTTATCATGCTAAGAGGAGCAGGAAAAAGTAAAAAATTTCAGAATTGCACCTTGCAATGCGGAGAAATTACTGATTGTGCATTTACAATATTCAATGATTTTTGCCATTGAAAAACGTCCAGAAATGATTAAAGCTACTGACTGAATGAAAGGAGCTGGCATCTCACTCTCTTTGAATCTTCTTTATCATGCTAAGAGGAGCAGGAAAAAGCAAAAAATTTCAGAATTGCACCTTGCAATGCGGAGAAATTACTGTTTGTGCATTTACAATATTCATTGATTTTTGCCATTGAAAAACGTCCAGAAATGATTGAAGCTACTGACTGAATGAAAGGAGCTGGCATCTCACTCTCTTTGAATCTTCTTTATCATGCTAAGAGGAGCAGGAAAAAGCAAAAAATTTCAGAATTGCACCTTGCAATGCGGAGAAATTACTGTTTGTGCATTTACAATATTCATTGATTTTTGCCATTGAAAAACATCATGTTATTCATATACCAGAAATGATTGAAGCTACTGACTGAATGAAAGGAGCTGGCATCTCACTCTCTTTGAATCTTCTTTATCATGCTAAGAGGAGCAGGAAAAAGTAAAAAATTTCAGAATTGCACCTTGCAATGCGGAGAAATTACTGTTTGTGCATTTATAATATTCAATGATTTTTGCCATTGAAAAACGTCCAGAAATGATTGAAGCTACTGACTGAACGAAAGGAGCTGGCATCTCACTCTCTTTGAATCTTCTTTATCATGCTAAGAGGAGCAGAAAAAAGCAAAAAATTTCAGAATTGCACCTTGCAATGCGGAGAAATTACTGTTTGTGCATTTACAATATTCATTGATTTTTGCCATTGAAAAACATCATGTTATTCATATACCAGAAATGTTTGAAGCTACTGACTGAATGAAAGGAGCTGGCATCTCACTCTCTTTGAATCTTCTTTATCATGCTAAGAGGAGCAGGAAAAAGCAAAAAATTTCAGAATTGCACATTGCAATGCAGAGAAATTACTGTTTGTGCATTTACAATATTCATTGATTTTTGCCATTGAAAAACGTCCAGAAATGATTGAAGCTACTGACTGAATGAAAGGAGCTGGCATCTCACTCTCTTTGAATCTTCTTTATCATGCTAAGAGGAGCAGGAAAAAGCAAAAAATTTCAGAATTGCACCTTGCAATGCGGAGAAATTACTGTTTGTGCATTTACAATATTCATTGATTTTTGCCATTGAAAAACGTCCAGAAATGATTGAAGCTACTGACTGAATGAAAGGAGCTGGCATCTCACTCTCTTTGAATCTTCTTTATCATGCTAAGAGGAGCAGGAAAAAGCAAAAAATTTCAGAATTGCACCTTGCAATGCGGAGAAATTACTGTTTGTGCATTTACAATATTCATTGATTTTTGCCATTGAAAAACATGTTATTCATATACCAGAAATGTTTGAAGCTCCTGACTGAATGAAAGGAGCTGGCACCTCACTCTCTTTGAATCTTCTTTATCATGCTAAGAGGAGCAGGAAAAAGCAAAAAATTTCAGAATTGCACCTTGCAATGCGGAGAAATTACTGTTTGTGCATTTACAATATTCATTGATTTTTGCCATTGAAAAACGTCCAGAAATGATTGAAGCTACTGACTGAATGAAAGGAGCTGTCATCTCACTCTCTTTGAATCTTCTTTATCATGCTAAGAGGAGCAGGAAAAAGCAAAAAATTTCAGAATTGCACCTTGCAATGCGGAGAAATTACTGTTTGTGCATTTACAATATTCATTGATTTTTGCCATTGAAAAATGTCCAGAAATGATTGAAGCTACTGACTGAATGAAAGGAGCTGGCATCTCACTCTCTTTGAATCTTCTTTATCATGCTAAGAGGAGCAGGAAAAAGCAAAAAATTTCAGAATTGCGCCTTGCAATGCGGAGAAATTACTGTTTGTGCATTTACAAAATTCATTGATTTTTGCCATTGAAAAACATCATGTTATTCATATGCCAGAAATGATTGAAGCTACTGACTGAAGGAAAGGAGCTGGCATCTCACTCTCTTTGAATCTTCTTTATCATGCTAAGAGGAGCAGGAAAAAGCAAAAAATTTCAGAATTGCACCTTGCAATGCGGAGAAATTACTGTTTGTGCATTTACAATATTCATTGATTTTTGCCATTGAAAAACGTCCAGAAATGATTGAAGCTACTGACTGAATGAAAGGAGCTGGCATCTCACTCTCTTTGAATCTTCTTTATCATGCTAAGAGGAGCAGGAAAAAGCAAAAAATTTCAGAATTGCACCTTGCAATGCGGAGAAATTACTGTTTGTGCATTTACAATATTCATTGATTTTTGCCATTGAAAAACGTCCAGAAATGATTGAAGCTACTGACTGAATGAAAGGAGCTGGCATCTCACTCTCTTTGAATCTTCTTTATCATGCTAAGAGGAGCAGGAAAAAGCAAAAAATTTCAGAATTGCACCTTGCAATGCGGAGAAATTACTGTTTGTGCATTTACAATATTCATTGATTTTTGCCATTGAAAAACATGTTATTCATATACCAGAAATGTTTGAAGCTCCTGACTGAATGAAAGGAGCTGGCACCTCACTCTCTTTGAATCTTCTTTATCATGCTGAGAGGAGCAGGAAAAAGCAAAAAATTTCAGAATTGCACCTTGCAATGCGGAGAAATTACTGTTTGTGCATTTACAATATTCATTGATTTTTGCCATTGAAAAACGTCCAGAAATGATTGAAGCTACTGACTGAATGAAAGGAGCTGTCATCTCACTCTCTTTGAATCTTCTTTATCATGCTAAGAGGAGCAGGAAAAAGCAAAAAATTTCAGAATTGCACCTTGCAATGCGGAGAAATTACTGTTTGTGCATTTACAATATTCATTGATTTTTGCCATTGAAAAATGTTCAGAAATGATTGAAGCTACTGACTGAATGAAAGGAGCTGGCATCTCACTCTCTTTGAATCTTCTTTATCATGCTAAGAGGAGCAGGAAAAAGCAAAAAATTTCAGAATTGCGCCTTGCAATGCGGAGAAATTACTGTTTGTGCATTTACAAAATTCATTGATTTTTGCCATTGAAAAACATCATGTTATTCATATGCCAGAAATGATTGAAGCTACTGACTGAAGGAAAGGAGCTGGCATCTCACTCTCTTTGAATCTTCTTTATCATGCTAAGAGGAGCAGGAAAAAGCAAAAAATTTCAGAATTGCACCTTGCAATGCGGAGAAATTACTGTTTGTGCATTTACAATATTCATTGATTTTTGCCATTGAAAAACGTCCAGAAATGATTGAAGCTACTGACTGAATGAAAGGAGCTGGCATCTCACTCTCTTTGAATCTTCTTTATCATGCTAAGAGGAGCAGGAAAAAGCAAAAAATTTCAGAATTGCACCTTGCAATGCGGAGAAATTACTGTTTGTGCATTTACAATATTCATTGATTTTTGCGATTGAAAAACATCATGTTATTCATATACCAGAAATGATTGAAGCTACTGACTGAATGAAAGGAGCTGGCATCTCACTCTCTTTGAATCTTCTTTATCATGCTAAGAGGAGCAGGAAAAAGTAAAAAATTTCAGAATTGCACCTTGCAATGCGGAGAAATTACTGTTTGTGCATTTACAATATTCACTGATTTTTGGCATTGAAAAACGTCCAGAAATGATTGAAGCTACTGACTGAACTAAAGGAGCTGGCATCTCACTCTCTTTGAATCTTCTTTATCATGCTAAGAGGAGCAGGAAAAAGCAAAAAATTTCAGAATTGCACCTTGCAATGCGGAGAAATTACTGTTTGTGCATTTACAATATTCATTGATTTTTGCCATTGAAAAACATCATGTTATTCATATACCAGAAATGTTTGAAGCTACTGACTGAATGAAAGGAGCTGGTATCTCACTCTCTTTGAATCTTCTTCATAATGCTAAGAGGAGCAGGCCATTGAAAAGCGTCCAGAAATGATTGAAGCTACTGACTGAATGAAAGGAGCTGGCATCTCACTCTCTTTGAATCTTCTTTATCATGCTAAGAGGAGCAGGAAAAAGCAAAAAATTTCAGAATTGCACCTTGCAATGCGGAGAAATTACTGTTTGTGCATTTACAATATTCATTGATTTTTGCCATTGAAAAACGTCCAGAAATGATTGAAGGTACTGACTGAATGAAAGGAGCTGGCATCTCACTCTCTTTGAATCTTCTTTATCATGCTAAGAGGAGCAGGAAAAAGCAAAAAATTTCAGAATTGCACCTTGCAATGCGGAGAAATTACTGTTTGTGCATTTACAATATTCATTGATTTTTGCCATTGAAAAACGTCCAGAAATGATTGAAGCTACTGACTGAATGAAAGGAGCTGGCATCTCACTCTCTTTGAATCTTCTTTATCATGCTAAGAGGAGCAGGAAAAAGCAAAAAATTTCAGAATTGCACCTTGCAATGCGGAGAAATTACTGTTTGTGCATTTACAATATTCATTGATTTTTGCCATTGAAAAATGTCCAGAAATGATTGAAGCTACTGACTGAATGAAAGGAGCTGGCATCTCACTCTCTTTGAATCTTCTTTATCATGCTAAGAGGAGCAGGAAAAAGCAAAAAATTTCAGAATTGCGCCTTGCAATGCGGAGAAATTACTGTTTGTGCATTTACAAAATTCATTGATTTTTGCCATTGAAAAATATCATGTTATTCATATACCAGAAATGATTGATGTTTTTCAATGGCAAAAATCAATGAATATTGTAAATGCACAAACAGTAATTTCTCCGCATTGCAAGGTGCAATTCTGAAATTTTTTGCTTTTTCCTGCTTATCCTAGCATGATAAAGAAGATTCAAAGAGAGTGAGATGCCAGCTCCTTTCATTCAGTCAGTAGCTTCAAACATTTCTGGACGTTTTTCAATGGCAAAAATCAATGAATATTGTAAATGCACAAACAGTAATATCTCCACATTGCAAGGTGCAATTCTGAAATTTTTTGCTTTTTCCTGTTAATCCTAGCATGATAAAGAAGATTTAAAGAGAGTGAGATGCCAGCTCCTTTCATTCAGTCAGTAGCTTCAAACATTTCTGGTATATGAAAAACATGTTTTTCAATGGCAAAAATCAATGAATATTGTAAATGCACAAACAGTAATATCTCCACATTGCAAGGTGCAATTCTGAAATTTTTTGCTTTTTCCTGCTAATCCTAGCATGATAAAGAAGATTCAAAGAGAGTGAGATGCCAGCTCCTTTCATTCAGTCAGTAGCTTCAAACATTTCTGGTATATGAAAAACATGTTTTTCAATGGCAAAAATCAATGAATATTGTAAATGCACAAACAGTAATATCTCCACATTGCAAGGTGCAATTCTGAAATTTTTTGCTTTTTCCTGCTAATCCTAGCATGATAAAGAAGATTCAAAGAGAGTGAGATGCCAGCTCCTTTCATTCAGTCAGTAGCTTCAAACATTTCTGGACATTTTTCAATGGCAAAAATCAATGAATATTGTAAATGCACAAACAGTAATATCTCCACATTGCAAGGTGCAATTCTGAAATTTTTTGCTTTTTCCTGCTAATCCTAGCATGATAAAGAAGATTCAAAGAGAGTGAGATGCCAGCTCCTTTCATTCAGTCAGTAGCTTCAAACATTTCTGGACGTTTTTCAATGGCAAAAATCAATGAATATTGTAAATGCACAAACAGTAATATCTCCACATTGCAAGGTGCAATTCTGAAATTTTTTGCTTTTTCCTGTTAATCCTAGCATGATAAAGAAGATTCAAAGAGAGTGAGATGCCAGCTCCTTTCATTCAGTCAGTAGCTTCAAACATTTCTGGTATATGAAAAACATGTTTTTCAATGGCAAAAATCAATGAATATTGTAAATGCACAAACAGTAATATCTCCACATTGCAAGGTGCAATTCTGAAATTTTTTGTTTTTTCCTGTTAATCCTAGCATGATAAAGAAGATTCAAAGAGAGTGAGATGCCAGCTCCTTTCATTCAGTCAGTAGCTTAAAACATTTCTGGTATATGAAAAACATGTTTTTCAATGGCAAAAATCAATGAATATTGTAAATGCACAAACAGTAATATCTCCACATTGCAAGGTGCAATTCTGAAATTTTTTGCTTTTTCCTGCTAATCCTAGCATGATAAAGAAGATTCAAAGAGAGTGAGATGCCAGCTCCTTTCATTCAGTCAGTAGCTTCAAACATTTCTGGTATATGAAAAACATGTTTTTCAATGGAAAAAATCAATGAATATTGTAAATGCACAAACAGTAATATCTCCACATTGCAAGGTGCAATTCTGAAATTTTTTGCTTTTTCCTGCTAATCCTAGCATGATAAAGAAGATTCAAAGAGAGTGAGATGCCAGCTCCTTTCATTCAGTCAGTAGCTTCAAACATTTCTGGTATATGAAAAACATGTTTTTCAATGGCAAAAATCAATGAATATTGTAAATGCACAAACAGTAATATCTCCACATTGCAAGGTGCAATTCTGAAATTTTTTGCTTTTTCCTGCTAATCCTAGCATGATAAAGAAGATTCAAAGAGAGTGAGATGCCAGCTCCTTTCATTCAGTCAGTAGCTTCAAACATTTCTGGTATATGAAAAACATGTTTTTCAATGGCAAAAATCAATGAATATTGTAAATGCACAAACAGTAATATCTCCACATTGCAAGGTGCAATTCTGAAATTTTTAGCTTTTTCCTGTTAATCCTAGCATGATAAAGAAGATTCAAAGAGAGTGAGATGCCAGCTCCTTTCATTCAGTCAGTAGCTTCAAACATTTCTGGACGTTTTTCAATGGCAAAAATCAATGAATATTGTAAATGCACAAACAGTAATATCTCCACATTGCAAGGTGCAATTCTGAAATTTTTTGCTTTTTCCTGCTAATCCTAGCATGATAAAGAAGATTCAAAGAGAGTGAGATGCCAGCTAATTTCATTCAGTCAGTAGCTTCAAACATTTCTGGACGTTTTTCAATGGCAAAAATCAATGAATATTGTAAATGCACAAACAGTAATATCTCCACATTGCAAGGTGCAATTCTGAAATTTTTTGCTTTTTCCTGCTAATCCTAGCATGATAAAGAAGATTCAAAGAGAGTGAGATGCCAGCTCCTTTCATTCAGTCAGTAGCTTCAAACATTTCTTGTATATGAAAAACATGTTTTTCACTGGCAAAAATCAATGAATATTGTAAATGCATAAACAGTAATATCTCCACATTGCAAGGTGCAATTCTGAAATTTTTTGCTTTTTCCTGCTAATCCTAGCATGATAAAGAAGATTCAAAGAGAGTGAGATACCAGCTCCTTTCATTCAGTCAGTAGCTTCAAACATTTCTGGACGTTTTTCAATGGCAAAAATCAATGAATATTGTAAATGCACAAACAGTAATATCTCCACATTGCAAGGTGCAATTCTGAAATTTTTTGCTTTTTCCTGTTAATCCTAGCATGATAAAGAAGATTCAAAGAGAGTGAGATGCCAGCTCCTTTCATTCAAGTCAGTAGCTTCAAACATTTCTGGTATATGAAAAACATGTTTTTCAATGGCAAAAATCAATGAATATTGTAAATGCACAAACAGTAATATCTCCACATTGCAAGGTGCAATTCTGAAATTTTTTGCTTTTTCCTGCTTATCCTAGCATGATAAAGAAGATTCAAAGAGAGTGAGATGCCAGCTCCTTTCATTCAGTCAGTAGCTTCAAACATTTCTGGTATATGAAAAACATGTTTTTCAATGGCAAAAATCAATGAATATTGTAAATGCACAAACAGTAATATCTCCACATTGCAAGGTGCAATTCTGAAATTTTTTTGCTTTTTCCTGCTAATCCTAGCATGATAAAGAAGATTCAAAGAGAGTGAGATGCCAGCTCCTTTCATTCAGTCAGTAGCTTCAAACATTTCTGGACGTTTTTCAATGGCAAAATCAATGAATATTGTAAATGCACAAACAGTAATATCTCCACATTGCAAGGTGCAATTCTGAAATTTTTTGCTTTTTCCTGTTAATCCTAGCATGATAAAGAAGATTCAAAGACAGTGAGATGCCAGCTCCTTTCATTCAGTCAGTAGCTTCAAACATTTCTGGTATATGAAAAACATGTTTTTCAATGGCAAAAATCAATGAATATTGTAAATGCACAAACAGTAATATCTCCACATTGCAAGGTGCAATTCTGAAATTTTTTGCTTTTTCCTGCTAATCCTAGCATGATAAAGAAGATTCAAAGAGAGTGAGATGCCAGCTCCTTTCATTCCGTCAGTAGCTTCAAACATTTCTGGTATATGAAAAACATGTTTTTCAATGGCAAAAATCAATGAATATTGTAAATGCACAAACAGTAATATCTCCACATTGCAAGGTGCAATTCTGAAATTTTTTGCTTTTTCCTGCTTATCCTAGCATGATAAAGAAGATTCAAAGAGAGTGAGATGCCAGCTCCTTTCATTCAGTCAGTAGCTTCAAACATTTCTGGACGTTTTTCAATGGCAAAATCAATGAATATTGTAAATGCACAAACAGTAATATCTCCACATTGCAAGGTGCAATTCTGAAATTTTTTGCTTTTTCCTGTTAATCCTAGCATGATAAAGAAGATTCAAAGACAGTGAGATGCCAGCTCCTTTCATTCAGTCAGTAGCTTCAAACATTTCTGGTATATGAAAAACATGTTTTTCAATGGCAAAAATCAATGAATATTGTAAATGCACAAACAGTAATATCTCCACATTGCAAGGTGCAATTCTGAAATTTTTTGCTTTTTCCTGCTAATCCTAGCATGATAAAGAAGATTCAAAGAGAGTGAGATGCCAGCTCCTTTCATTCCGTCAGTAGCTTCAAACATTTCTGGTATATGAAAAACATGTTTTTCAATGGCAAAAATCAATGAATATTGTAAATGCACAAACAGTAATATCTCCACATTGCAAGGTGCAATTCTGAAATTTTTTGCTTTTTCCTGCTAATCCTAGCATGATAAAGAAGATTCAAAGAGAGTGAGATGCCAGCTCCTTTCATTCAGTCAGTAGCTTCAAACATTTCTGGACGTTTTTCAATGGCAAAATCAATGAATATTGTAAATGCACAAACAGTAATATCTCCACATTGCAAGGTGCAATTCTGAAATTTTTTGCTTTTTCCTGCTAATCCTAGCATGATAAAGAAGATTCAAAGAGAGTGAGATGCCAGCTAATTTCATTCAGTCAGTAGCTTCAAACATTTCTGGACGTTTTTCAATGGCAAAAATCAATGAATATTGTAAATGCACAAACAGTAATATCTCCACATTGCAAGGTGCAATTCTGAAATTTTTTGCTTTTTCCTGCTAATCCTAGCATGATAAAGAAGATTCAAAGAGAGTGAGATGCCAGCTCCTTTCATTCAGTCAGTAGCTTCAAACATTTCTTGTATATGAAAAACATGTTTTTCAATGGCAAAAATCAATGAATATTGTAAATGCACAAACAGTAATATCTCCACATTGCAAGGTGCAATTCTGAAATTTTTTGCTTTTTCCTGCTAATCCTAGCATGATAAAGAAGATTCAAAGAGAGTGAGATACCAGCTCCTTTCATTCAGTCAATAGCTTCAAACATTTCTGGACGTTTTTCAATGGCAAAAATCAATGAATATTGTAAATGCACAAACAGTAATATCTCCACATTGCAAGGTGCAATTCTGAAATTTTTTGCTTTTTCCTGTTAATCCTAGCATGATAAAGAAGATTCAAAGAGAGTGAGATGCCAGCTCCTTTCATTCAAGTCAGTAGCTTCAAACATTTCTGGTATATGAAAAACATGTTTTTCAATGGCAAAAATCAATGAATATTGTAAATGCACAAACAGTAATATCTCCACATTGCAAGGTGCAATTCTGAAATTTTTTGCTTTTTCCTGCTTATCCTAGCATGATAAAGAAGATTCAAAGAGAGTGAGATGCCAGCTCCTTTCATTCAGTCAGTAGCTTCAAACATTTCTGGTATATGAAAAACATGTTTTTCAATGGCAAAAATCAATGAATATTGTAAATGCACAAACAGTAATATCTCCACATTGCAAGGTGCAATTCTGAAATTTTTTTGCTTTTTCCTGCTAATCCTAGCATGATAAAGAAGATTTAAAGAGAGTGAGATGCCAGCTCCTTTCATTCAGTCAGTAGCTTCAAACATTTCTGGACGTTTTTCAATGGCAAAATCAATGAATATTGTAAATGCACAAACAGTAATATCTCCACATTGCAAGGTGCAATTCTGAAATTTTTTGCTTTTTCCTGTTAATCCTAGCATGATAAAGAAGATTCAAAGACAGTGAGATGCCAGCTCCTTTCATTCAGTCAGTAGCTTCAAACATTTCTGGTATATGAAAAACATGTTTTTCAATGGCAAAAATCAATGAATATTGTAAATGCACAAACAGTAATATCTCCACATTGCAAGGTGCAATTCTGAAATTTTTTGCTTTTTCCTGCTAATCCTAGCATGATAAAGAAGATTCAAAGAGAGTGAGATGCCAGCTCCTTTCATTCCGTCAGTAGCTTCAAACATTTCTGGTATATGAAAAACATGTTTTTCAATGGCAAAAATCAATGAATATTGTAAATGCACAAACAGTAATATCTCCACATTGCAAGGTGCAATTCTGAAATTTTTTGCTTTTTCCTGCTAATCCTAGCATGATAAAGAAGATTCAAAGAGAGTGAGATGCCAGCTCCTTTCATTCAGTCAGTAGCTTCAAACATTTCTGGACGTTTTTCAATGGCAAAAATCAATGAATATTGTAAATGCACAAACAGTAATATCTCCACATTGCAAGGTGCAATTCTGAAATTTTTTGCTTTTTCCTGCTAATCCTAGCATGATAAAGAAGATTCAAAGAGAGTGAGATGCCAGCTCCTTTCATTCAGTCAGTAGCTTCAAACATTTCTTGTATATGAAAAACATGTTTTTCAATGGCAAAATTCAATGAATATTGTAAATGCACAAACAGCAATATCTCCACATTGCAAGGTGCAATTCTGAAATTTTTTGCTTTTTCCTGCTAATCCTAGCATGATAAAGAAGATTCAAAGAGAGTGAGATGCCAGCTCCTTTCATTCAGTCAGTAGCTTCAAACATTTCTGGACGTTTTTCAATGGCAAAAATCAATGAATATTGTAAATGCACAAACAGTAATATCTCCACATTGCAAGGTGCAATTCTGAAATTTTTTGCTTTTTCCTGTTAATCCTAGCATGATAAAGAAGATTCAAAGAGAGTGAGATGCCAGCTCCTTTCATTCAGTCAGTAGCTTCAAACATTTCTGGTATATGAAAAACATGTTTTTCAATGGCAAAAATCAATGAATATTGTAAATGCACAAACAGTAATATCTCCACATTGCAAGGTGCAATTCTGAAATTTTTTGCTTTTTCCTGCTAATCCTAGCATGATAAAGAAGATTCAAAGAGAGTGAGATGCCAGCTCCTTTCATTCAGTCAGTAGCTTCAAACATTTCTGGTATATGAAAAACATGTTTTTCAATGGCAAAAATCAATGAATATTGTAAATGCACAAACAGTAATATCTCCACATTGCAAGGTGCAATTCTGAAATTTTTTGCTTTTTCCTGCTAATCCAAGCATGATAAAGAAGATTCAAAGAGAGTGAGATGCCAGCTCCTTTCATTCAGTCAGTAGCTTCAAACATTTCTGGTATATGAATAACATGATGTTTTTCAATGGCAAAAATCAATGAATATTGTAAATGCACAAACAGTAATTTCTCCGCATTGCAAGGTGCAATTCTGAAATTTTTTGCTTTTTCCTGCTCCTCTTAGCATGATAAAGAAGATTCAAAGAGAGTGAGATGCCAGCTCCTTTCATTCAGTCAGTAGCTTCAAACATTTCTGGTATATGAATAACATGATGTTTTTCAATGGCAAAAATCAATGAATATTGTAAATGCACAAACAGTAATTTCTCCGCATTGCAAGGTGCAATTCTGAAATTTTTTGCTTTTTCCTGCTCCTCTTAGCATGATAAAGACGATTCAAAGAGAGTGAGATGCCAGCTCCTTTCATTCAGTCAGTAGCTTCAATCATTTCTGGACGTTTTTCAATGGCAAAAATCAATGAATATTGTAAATGCACAAACAGTAATTTCTCCGCATTGCAAGGTGCAATTCTGAAATTTTTTGCTTTTTCCTGCTCCTCTTAGCATGATAAAGAAAATTCAGAGTGAGATGCCAGCTGCTTTCATTCAGTCAGTAGCTTCAATCATTTCTGGACGTTTTTCAATGGCAAAAATCAATGAATATTGTAAATGCACAAACAGTAATTTCTCCGCATTGCAAGGTGCAATTCTGAAATTTTTTGCTTTTTCCTGCTCCTCTTAGCATGATAAAGAAGATTCAAAGAGAGTGAGATGCCAGCTCCTTTCATTCAGTCAGTAGCTTCAAACATTTCTGGTATATGAATAACATGATGTTTTTCAATGGCAAAAATCAATGAATATTGTAAATGCACAAACAGTAATTTCTCCGCATTGCAAGGTGCAATTCTGAAATTTTTTGCTTTTTCCTGCTCCTCTTAGCATGATAAAGAAGATTCAAAGAGAGTGAGATGCCAGCTCCTTTCGTTCAGTCAGTAGCTTCAATCATTTCTGGACGTTTTTCAAAGGCAAAAATCATTGAATATTGTAAATGCACAAACAGTAATTTCTCCGCATTGCAAGGTGCAATTCTGAAATTTTTTACTTTTTCCTGCTCCTCTTAGCATGATAAAGAAGATTCAAAGAGAGTGAGATGCCAGCTCCTTTTATTCAGTCAGTAGCTTCAATCATTTCTGGTATATGAATAACATGATGTTTTTCAATGGCAAAAATCAATGAATATTGTAAATGCACAAACAGTAATTTCTCCGCATTGCAAGGTGCAATTCTGAAGTTTTTTGCTTTTTCCTGCTCCTCTTAGCATGATAAAGAAGATTCAAAGAGAGTGAGATGCCAGCTCCTTTCATTCAGTCAGTAGCTTCAATCATTTCTGGACGTTTTTCAATGGCAAAAATCATTGAATATTGTAAATGCACAAACAGTAATTTCTCCGCATTGCAAGGTGCAATTCTGAAATTTTTTACTTTTTCCTGCTCCTCTTAGCATGATAAAGAAGATTCAAAGAGAGTGAGATGCCAGCTCCTTTCATTCAGTCAGTAGCTTCAATCATTTCTGGTATATGAATAACATGATGTTTTTCAATGTCAAAAATCAATGAATATTGTAAATGCACAAACAGTAATTTCTCCGCATTGCAAGGTGCAATTATGAAATTTTTTGCTTTTTCCTGCTCCTCTTAGCATGATAAAGAAGATTCAAAGAGAGTGAGATGCCAGCTCCTTTCATTCAGTCAGTAGCTTCAATCATTTCTGGACGTTTTTCAATGGCAAAAATCAATGAATATTGTAAATGCACAAACAGTAATTTCACCGCATTGCAAGGTGCAATTCTGAAATTTTTTGCTTTTTCCTGCTCCTCTTAGCATGATAAAGAAAATTCAGAGTGAGATGCCAGCTCCTTTCATTCAGTCAGTAGCTTCAATCATTTCTGGACGTTTTTCAATGGCAAAAATCAATGAATATTGTAAATGCACAAACAGTAATTTCTCCGCATTGCAAGGTGCAATTCTGAAATTTTTTGCTTTTTCCTGCTCCTCTTAGCATGATAAAGAAGATTCAAAGAGAGTGAGATGCCAGCTCCTTTCATTCAGTCAGTAGCTTCAAACATTTCTGGTATATGAATAACATGATGTTTTTCAATGGCAAAAATCAATGAATATTGTAAATGCACAAACAGTAATTTCTCCGCATTGCAAGGTGCAATTCTGAAATTTTTTGCTTTTTCCTGCTCCTCTTAGCATGATAAAGAAGATTCAAAGAGAGTGAGATGCCAGCTCCTTTCGTTCAGTCAGTAGCTTCAATCATTTCTGGACGTTTTTCAAAGGCAAAAATCATTGAATATTGTAAATGCACAAACAGTAATTTCTCCGCATTGCAAGGTGCAATTCTGAAATTTTTTACTTTTTCCTGCTCCTCTTAGCATGATAAAGAAGATTCAAAGAGAGTGAGATGCCAGCTCCTTTCATTCAGTCAGTAGCTTCAATCATTTCTGGTATATGAATAACATGATGTTTTTCAATGGCAAAAATCAATGAATATTGTAAATGCACAAACAGTAATTTCTCCGCATTGCAAGGTGCAATTCTGAAGTTTTTTGCTTTTTCCTGCTTCTCTTAGCATGATAAAGAAGATTCAAAGAGAGTGAGATGCCAGCTCCTTTCATTCAGTCAGTAGCTTCAATCATTTCTGGACGTTTTTCAATGGCAAAAATCATTGAATATTGTAAATGCACAAACAGTAATTTCTCCGCATTGCAAGGTGCAATTCTGAAATTTTTTACTTTTTCCTGCTCCTCTTAGCATGATAAAGAAGATTCAAAGAGAGTGAGATGCCAGCTCCTTTCATTCAGTCAGTAGCTTCAATCATTTCTGGTATATGAATAACATGATGTTTTTCAATGGCAAAATTCAATGAATATTGTAAATGCACAAACAGTAATTTCTCCGCATTGCAAGGTGCAATTCTGAAATTTTTTGCTTTTTCCTGCTCCTCTTAGCATAATAAAGAAGATTCAAAGAAAGTGAGATGCCAGCTCCTTTCATTCAGTCAGTAGCTTCAATCATTTCTGGACGTTTTTCAATGGCAAACATCAATGAATATTGTAAATGCACAAACAGTAATTTCTTCGCATTGCAAGGTGCAATTCTGAAATTTTTTGCTTTTTCCTGCTCCTCTTACCATGATAAACAAGATTCAAAGAGAGTGAGATGCCAGCTCCTTTCATTCAGTCAGTAGCTTCAATCATTTCTGGACGTTTTTCAATGGCAAAAATCAATGAATATTGTAAATGCACAAACAGTAATTTCTCCGCATTGCAAGGTGCAATTCTGAAATTTTTTACTTTTTCCTGCTCCTCTTAGCATGATAAAGAAGATTCAAAGAGAGTGAGATGCCAGCTCCTTTCATTCAGTCAGTAGCTTCAAACATTCCTGGTATATGAATAACATAATGTTTTTCAATGGCAAAAATCAATGAATATTGCAAATGCACAAACAGTAATTTCTCCGCATTGCAAGGTGCAATTCTGAAATTTTTTGCTTTTTCCTGCTCCTCTTAGCATGATAAAGAAGATTCAAAGAGAGTGAGATGCCAGCTCCTTTCATTCAGTCAGTAGCTTCAATCATTTCTGGACGTTTTTCATTTGCAAAAATCAATGAATATTGTAAATGCACAAACAGTAATTTCTCCGCATTGCAAGGTGCAATTCTGAAATTTTTTGCTTTTTCCTGCTCCTCTTAGCATGATAAAGAAGATTCAAAGAGAGTGAGATGCCAGCTCCTTTCATTCAGTCAGTAGCTTCAAACATTTCTGGTATATGAATAACATGATGTTTTTCAATGGCAAAAATCAATGAATATTGTAAATGCACAAACAGTAATTTCTCCGCATTGCAAGGTGCAATTCTGAAATTTTTTGCTTTTTCCTGCTCCTCTTAGCATGATAAAGAAGATTCAAAGAGAGTGAGATGCCAGCTCCTTTCATTCAGTCAGTAGCATCAATCATTTCTGGTATATGAATAACATGATGTTTTTCAATGGCAAAAATCAATGAATATTGTAAATGCACAAACAGTAATTTCTCCGCATTGCAAGGTGCAATTCTGAAATTTTTTGCTTTTTCCTGCTCCTCTTAGCATGATAAAGAAGATTCAAAGAGAGTGAGATGCCAGCTCCTTTCGTTCAGTCAGTAGCTTCAATCATTTCTGGACGTTTTTCAAAGGCAAAAATCATTGAATATTGTAAATGCACAAACAGTAATTTCTCCGCATTGCAAGGTGCAATTCTGAAATTTTTTACTTTTTCCTGCTCCTCTTAGCATGATAAAGAAGATTCAAAGAGAGTGAGATGCCAGCTCCTTTCATTCAGTCAGTAGCTTCAATCATTTCTGGTATATGAATAACATGATGTTTTTCAATGGCAAAAATCAATGAATATTGTAAATGCACAAACAGTAATTTCTCCGCATTGCAAGGTGCAATTCTGAAATTTTTTGCTTTTTCCTGCTCCTCTTAGCATGATAAAGAAGATTCAAAGAGAGTGAGATGCCAGCTCCTTTCATTCAGTCAGTAGCTTCAATCATTTCTGGACGTTTTTCAATGGCAAAAATCATTGAATATTGTAAATGCACAAACAGTAATTTCTCCGCATTGCAAGGTGCAATTCTGAAATTTTTTACTTTTTCCTGCTCCTCTTAGCATGATAAAGAAGATTCAAAGAGAGTGAGATGCCAGCTCCTTTCATTCAGTCAGTAGCTTCAATCATTTCTGGTATATGAATAACATGATGTTTTTCAATGGCAAAAATCAATGAATATTGTAAATGCACAAACAGTAATTTCTCCGCATTGCAAGGTGCAATTCTGAAATTTTTTGCTTTTTCCTGCTCCTCTTAGCATGATAAAGAAGATTCAAAGAGAGTGAGATGCCAGCTCCTTTCATTCAGTCAGTAGCTTCAATCATTTCTGGACGTTTTTCAATGGCAAAAATCAATGAATATTGTAAATGCACAAACAGTAATTTCTCCGCATTGCAAGGTGCAATTCTGAAATTTTTTGCTTTTTCCTGCTCCTCTTAGCATGATAAACAAGATTAAAAGAGAGTGAGATGCCAGCTCCTTTCATTCAGTCAGTAGCTTCAATCATTTCTGGTATATGAATAACGTGATGTTTTTCAATGGCAAAAATCAATGAATATTGTAAATGCACAAACAGTAATTTCTCCGCATTGCAAGGTGCAATTCTGAAATTTTTTGCTTTTTCCTGCTCCTCTTAGCATGATAAAGAAGATTCAAAGAGAGTGAGATGCCAGCTCCTTTCATTCAGTCAGTAGCTTCAAACATTCCTGGTATATGAATAACATGATGTTTTTCAATGGCAAAAATCAATGAATATTGTAAATGCACAAACAGTAATTTCTCCGCATTGCAAGGTGCAATTCTGAAATTTTTTGCTTTTTCCTGCTCCTCTTAGCATGATAAAGAAGATTCAAAGAGAGTGAGATGCCAGCTCCTTTCATTCAGTCAGTAGCTTCAATCATTTCTGGACGTTTTTCAATTGCAAAAATCAATGAATATTGTAAATGCACAAACAGTAATTTCTCCGCATTGCAAGGTGCAACTCTGAAATTTTTTGCTTTTTCCTGCTCCTCTTAGCATGATAAAGAAGATTCAAAGAGAGTGAGATGCCAGCTCCTTTCATTCAGTCAGTAGCTTCAATCATTTCTGGTATATGAATAACGTGATGTTTTTCAATGGCAAAAATCAATGAATATTGTAAATGCACAAACAGTAATTTCTCCGCATTGCAAGGTGCAATTCTGAAATTTTTTGCTTTTTCCTGCTCCTCTTAGCATGATAAAGAAGATTCAAAGAGAGTGAGATGCCAGCTCCTTTCATTCAGTCAGTAGCTTCAAACATTTCTGGTATATGAATAACATGATGTTTTTCAATGGCAAAAATCAATGAATATTGTAAATGCACAAACAGTAATTTCTCCGCATTGCAAGGTGCAATTCTGAAATTTTTTGCTTTTTCCTGCTCCTCTTAGCATGATAAAGAAGATTCAAGGAGAGTGAGATGCCAGCTCCTTTCATTCAGTCAGTAGCTTCAAACATTTCTGGTATATGAATAACATGATGTTTTTCAATGGCAAAAATCAATGAATATTGTAAATGCACAAACAGTAATTTCTCCGCATTGCAAGGTGCAATTCTGAAATTTTTTGCTTTATCCTGCTCCTCTTAGCATGATAAAGAAGATTCAAAGAGAGTGAGATGCCAGCTCCTTTCATTCAGTCAGTAGCTTCAATCATTTCTGGACGTTTTTCAATGGCAAAAATCATTGAATATTGTAAATGCACAAACAGTAATTTCTCCGCATTGCAAGGTGCAATTCTGAAATTTTTTACTTTTTCCTGCTCCTCTTAGCATGATAAAGAAGATTCAAAGAGAGTGAGATGCCAGCTCCTTTCATTCAGTCAGTAGCTTCAATCATTTCTGGTATATGAATAACATGATGTTTTTCAATGGCAAAAATCAATGAATATTGTAAATGCACAAACAGTAATTTCTCCGCATTGCAAGGTGCAATTCTGAGATTTTTTGCTTTTTCCTGCTCCTCATAGCATGATAAAGAAGATTCAAAGAGAGTGAGATGCCAGCTCCTTTCATTCAGTCAGTAGCTTCAATCATTTCTGGACGTTTTTCAATGGCAAAAATCAATGAATATTCTAAATGCACAAACAGTAATTTCTCCGCATTGCAAGGTGCAATTCTGAAATTTTTTGCTTTTTCCTGCTCCTCTTAGCATGATAAAGAAGATTCAAAGAGAGTGAGATGCCAGCTCCTTTCATTCAGTCAGTAGCTTCAATCATTTCTGGTATATGAATAACATGATGTTTTTCAATGGCAAAAATCAATGAATATTGTAAATGCACAAACAGTAATTTCTCCGCATTGCAAGGTGCAATTCTGAAATTTTTTGCTTTTTCCTGCTCCTCTTAGCATGATAAAGAAGATTCAAAGAGAGTGAGATGCCAGCTCCTTTCATTCAGTCAGTAGCTTCAATCATTTCTGGACGTTTTTCAATGGCAAAAATCAATGAATATTGTAAATGCACAAACAGTAATTTCTCCGCATTGCAAGGTGCAATTCTGAAATTTTTTGCTTTTTCCTGCTCCTCTTAGCATGATAAAGAAGATTCAAAGAGAGTGAGATGCCAGCTCCTTTCATTCAGTCAGTAGCTTCAATCATTTCTGGACGTTTTTCAATGGCAAAAATCAATGAATATTGTAAATGCACAAACAGTAATTTCTCCGCATTGCAAGGTGCAATTCTGAAATTTTTTGCTTTTTCCTGCTCCTCTTAGCATGATAAAAAAGATTCAAAGAGAGTGAGATGCCAGCTCCTTTCATTCAGTCAGTAGCTTCAAACATTTCTGGTATATGAATAACATGATGTTTTTCAATGGCAAAAATCAATGAATATTGTAAATGCACAAACAGTAATTTCTCCGCATTGCAAGGTGCAATTCTGAAATTTTTTGCTTTTTCCTGCTCCTCTTAGCATGATAAAGAAGATTCAAAGAGAGTGAGACGCCAGCTCCTTTCGTTCAGTCAGTAGCTTCAATCATTTCTGGACGTTTTTCAATGGCAAAAATCATTGAATATTGTAAATGCACAAACAGTAATTTCTCCGCATTGCAAGGTGCAATTCTGAAATTTTTTACTTTTTCCTGCTCCTCTTAGCATGATAAAGAAGATTCAAAGAGAGTGAGATGCCAGCTCCTTTCATTCAGTCAGTAGCTTCAATCATTTCTGGTATATGAATAACATGATGTTTTTCAATGGCAAAAATCAATGAATATTGTAAATGCACAAACAGTAATTTCTCCGCATTGCAAGGTGCAATTCTGAAATTTTTTGCTTTTTCCTGCTCCTCTTAGCATGATAAAGAAGATTCAAAGAGAGTGAGACGCCAGCTCCTTTCGTTCAGTCAGTAGCTTCAATCATTTCTGGACGTTTTTCAATGGCAAAAATCATTGAATATTGTAAATGCACAAACAGTAATTTCTCCGCATTGCAAGGTGCAATTCTGAAATTTTTTACTTTTTCCTGCTCCTCTTAGCATGATAAAGAAGATTCAAAGAGAGTGAGATGCCAGCTCCTTTCATTCAGTCAGTAGCTTCAATCATTTCTGGTATATGAATAACATGATGTTTTTCAATGGCAAAAATCAATGAATATTGTAAATGCACAAACAGTAATTTCTCCGCATTGCAAGGTGCAATTCTGAAATTTTTTGCTTTTTCCTGCTCCTCTTAGCATGATAAAGAAGATTCAAAGAGAGTGAGATGCCAGCTCCTTTCATTCAGTCAGTAGCTTCAATCATTTCTGGACGTTTTTCAATGGCAAAAATCAACGAATATTGTAAATGCACAAACAGTAATTTCTCCGCATTGCAAGGTGCAATTCTGAAATTTTTTGCTTTTTCCTGCTCCTCTTAGCATGATAAAGAAGATTCAAAGAGAGTGAGATGCCAGCTCCTTTCATTCAGTCAGTAGCTTCAATCATTTCTGGTATATGAATAACATGATGTTTTTCAATGGCAAAAATCAATGAATATTGTAAATGCACAAACAGTAATTTCTCCGCATTGCAAGGTGCAATTCTGAAATTTTTTGCTTTTTCCTGCTCCTCTTAGCATGATAAAGAAGATTCAAAGAGAGTGAGATGCCAGCTCCTTTCATTCAGTCAGTAGCTTCAATCATTTCTGGTATATGAATAACATGATGTTTTTCAATGGCAAAAATCAATGAATATTGTAAATGCACAAACAGTAATTTCTCCGCATTGCAAGGTGCAATTCTGAAATTTTTTGCTTTTTCCTGCTCCTCTTAGCATGATAAAAAAGATTCAAAGAGAGTGAGATGCCAGCTCCTTTCATTCAGTCAGTAGCTTCAATCATTTCTGGTATATGAATAACGTGATGTTTTTCAATGGCAAAAATCAATGAATATTGTAAATGCACAAACAGTAATTTCTCCGCATTGCAAGGTGCAATTCTGAAATTTTTTGCTTTTTCCTGCTCCTCTTAGCATGATAAAGAAGATTCAAAGAGAGTGAGATGCCAGCTCCTTTCATTCAGTCAGTAGCTTCAAACATTTCTGGTATATGAATAACATGATGTTTTTCAATGGCAAAAATCAATGAATATTGTAAATGCACAAACAGTAATTTCTCCGCATTGCAAGGTGCAATTCTGAAATTTTTTGCTTTTTCCTGCTCCTCTTAGCATGATAAAGAAGATTCAAAGAGAGTGAGATGCCAGCTCCTTTCATTCAGTCAGTAGCTTCAATCATTTCTGGACGTTTTTCAATGGCAAAAATCAATGAATATTGTAAATGCACAAACAGTAATTTCTCCGCATTGCAAGGTGCAATTCTGAAATTTTTTGCTTTTTCCTGCTCCTCTTAGCATGATAAAGAAGATTCAAAGAGAGTGAGATGCCAGCTCCTTTCATTCAGTCAGTAGCTTCAATCATTTCTGGACGTTTTTCAATGGCAAAAATCAATGAATATTGTAAATGCACAAACAGTAATTTCTCCGCATTGCAAGGTGCAATTCTGAAATTTTTTGCTTTTTCCTGCTCCTCTTAGCATGATAAAAAAGATTCAAAGAGAGTGAGATGCCAGCTCCTTTCATTCAGTCAGTAGCTTCAAACATTTCTGGTATATGAATAACATGATGTTTTTCAATGGCAAAAATCAATGAATATTGTAAATGCACAAACAGTAATTTCTCCGCATTGCAAGGTGCAATTCTGAAATTTTTTGCTTTTTCCTGCTCCTCTTAGCATGATAAAGAAGATTCAAAGAGAGTGAGACGCCAGCTTCCTTTCGTTCAGTCAGTAGCTTCAATCATTTCTGGACGTTTTTGAATGCTTGCAATGCGGAGAAATTACTGTTTGTGCATTTACAATATTCATTGATTTTTGCTATTGAAAAACATCATGTTATTCATATACCAGAAATGATTGAAGCTACTGACTGAATGAAAGGAGCTGGCATCTCACTCTCTTTGAATCTTCTTTATCATGCTAAGAGGAGCAGGAAAAAGCAAAAAATTTCAGAATTGCACCTTGCAATGCGGAGAAATTACAGTTTGTGCATTTACAATATTCATTGATTTTTGCCATTGAAAAACGTCCAGAAATGATTGAAGCTACTGACTGAATGAAAGGAGCTGGCATCTCACTCTCTTTGAATCTTCTTTATCATGCTAAGAGGAGCAGGAAAAAGCAAAAAATTTCAGAATTGCACCTTGCAATGCGGAGAAATTACTGTTTGTGCATTTACAATATACATTGATTTTTGCCATTGAAAAACGTCCAGAAATGATTGAAGGTACTGACTGAATGAAAGGAGCTGGCATCTCACTCTCTTTGAATCTTCTTTATCATGCTAAGAGGAGCAGGAAAAAGCAAAAAATTTCAGAATTGCACCTTGCAATGCGGAGAAATTACTGTTTGTGCATTTTCAATATTCATTGATTTTTGCCATTGAAAAACGTCCAGAAATGATTGAAGCTACTGACTGAATGAAAGGAGCTGGCATCTCACTCTCTTTGAATCTTCTTTATCATGCTAAGAGGAGCAGGAAAAAGCAAAAAATTTCAGAATTGCACCTTGCAATGCGGAGAAATTACTGTTTGTGCATTTACAATATTCATTGATTTTTGCCATTGAAAAATGTCCAGAAATGATTGAAGCTACTGACTGAATGAAAGGAGCTGGCATCTCACTCTCTTTGAATCTTCTTTATCATGCTAAGAGGAGCAGGAAAAAGCAAAAAATTTCAGAATTGCGCCTTGCAATGCGGAGAAATTACTGTTTGTGCATTTACAAAATTCATTGATTTTTGCCATTGAAAAACATCATGTTATTCATATACCAGAAATGATTGAAGCTACTGACTGAAGGAAAGGATCTGGCATCTCACTCTCTTTGAATCTTCTTTATCATGCTTAGAGGAGCAGGAAAAAGCAAAAAATTTCAGAATTGCACCTTGCAATGCGGAGAAATTACTGTTTGTGCATTTACAATATTCATTGATTTTTGCCATTGAAAAACGTCCAGAAATGATTGAAGCTACTGACTGAATGAAAGGAGCTGGCATCTCACTCTCTTTGAATCTTCTTTATCATGCTAAGAGGAGCAGGAAAAAGCAAAAAATTTCAGAATTGCACCTTGCAATGCGGAGAAATTACTGTTTGTGCATTTACAATATTCATTGATTTTTGCGATTGAAAAACATCATGTTATTCATATACCAGAAATGATTGAAGCTACTGACTGAATGAAAGGAGCTGGCATCTCACTCTCTTTGAATCTTCTTTATCATGCTAAGAGGAGCAGGAAAAAGTAAAAAATTTCAGAATTGCACCTTGCAATGCGGAGAAATTACTGTTTGTGCATTTACAATATTCAATGATTTTTGCCATTGAAAAACGTCCAGAAATGATTGAAGCTACTGACTGAATGAAAGGAGCTGGCATCTCACTCTCTTTGAATCTTGTTTATCATGCTAAGAGGAGCAGGAAAAAGCAAAAAATTTCAGAATTGCACCTTGCAATGCGGAGAAATTACTGTTTGTGCATTTACAATATTCATTGATTTTTGCCATTGAAAAACGTCCAGAAATGATTGAAGCTACTGACTGAATGAAAGGAGCTGGCATCTCACTCTCTTTGAATCTTCTTTATCATGCTAAGAGGAGCAGGAAAAAGTAAAAAATTTCAGAATTGCACCTTGCAATGCGGAGAAATTACTGTTTGTGCATTTATAATATTCAATGATTTTTGCCATTGAAAAACGTCCAGAAATGATTGTAGCTACTGACTGAACGAAAGGAGCTGGCATCTCACTCTCTTTGAATCTTCTTTATCATGCTAAGAGGAGCAGGAAAAAGCAAAAAATTTCAGAATTGCACCTTGCAATGCGGAGAAATTACTGTTTGTGCATTTACAATATTCATTGATTTTTGCCATTGAAAAACATCATGTTATTCATGTACCAGAAATGTTTGAAGCTACTGACTGAATGAAAGGAGCTGGCATCTCACTCTCTTTGAATCTTCTTTATCATGCTAAGAGGAGCAGGAAAAAGCAAAAAATTTCAGAATTGCACATTGCAATGCGGAGAAATTACTGTTTGTGCATTTACAATATTCATTGATTTTTGCCATTGAAAAACGTCCAGAAATGATTGAAGCTACTGACTGAATGAAAGGAGCTGGCATCTCACTCTCTTTGAATCTTCTTTATCATGCTAAGAGGAGCAGGAAAAAGCAAAAAATTTCAGAATTGCACCTTGCAATGCGGAGAAATTACTGTTTGTGCATTTACAATATTCATTGATTTTTGCCATTGAAAAACATGTTTTTCATATACCAGAAATGTTTGAAGCTACTGACTGAATGAAAGGAGCTGGCATCTCACTCTCTTTGAATCTTCTTTATCATGCTAGGATTAGCAGGAAAAAGCAAAAAATTTCAGAATTGCACCTTGCAATGTGGAGATATTACTGTTTGTGCATTTACAATATTCATTGATTTTTGCCATTGAAAAACATGTTTTTCATATACCAGAAATGTTTGAAGCTACTGACTGAATGAAAGGAGCTGGCATCTCACTCTCTTTGAATCTTCTTTATCATGCTAGGATTAACAGGAAAAAACAAAAAATTTCAGAATTGCACCTTGCAATGTGGAGATATTACTGTTTGTGCATTTACAATATTCATTGATTTTTGCCATTGAAAAACATGTTTTTCATATACCAGAAATGTTTGAAGCTACTGACTGAATGAAAGGAGCTGGCATCTCACTCTCTTTGAATCTTCTTTATCATGCTAGGATTAACAGGAAAAAGCAAAAAATTTCAGAATTGCACCTTGCAATGTGGAGATATTACTGTTTGTGCATTTACAATATTCATTGATTTTTGCCATTGAAAAACGTCCAGAAATGTTTGAAGCTACTGACTGAATGAAAGGAGCTGGCATCTCACTCTCTTTGAATCTTCTTTATCATGCTAGGATTAGCAGGAAAAAGCAAAAAATTTCAGAATTGCACCTTGCAATGTGGAGATATTACTGTTTGTGCATTTACAATATTCATTGATTTTTGCCATTGAAAAACGTCCAGAAATGTTTGAAGCTACTGACTGAATGAAAGGAGCTGGCATCTCACTCTCTTTGAATCTTCTTTATCATGCTAGGATTAGCAGGAAAAAGCAAAAAATTTCAGAATTGCACCTTGCAATGTGGAGATATTACTGTTTGTGCATTTACAATATTCATTGATTTTTGCCATTGAAAAACATGTTTTTCATATACCAGAAATGTTTGAAGCTACTGACTGAATGAAAGGAGCTGGCATCTCACTCTCTTTGAATCTTTTTTATCATGCTAGGATTAGCAGGAAAAAGCAAAAAATTTCAGAATTGCACCTTGCAATGTGGAGATATTACTGTTTGTGCATTTACAATATTCATTGATTTTTGCCATTGAAAAACATGTTTTTCATATACCAGAAATGTTTGAAGCTACTGACTGAATGAAAGGAGCTGGCATCTCACTCTCTTTAAATCTTCTTTATCATGCTAGGATTAACAGGAAAAAGCAAAAAATTTCAGAATTGCACCTTGCAATGTGGAGATATTACTGTTTGTGCATTTACAATATTCATTGATTTTTGCCATTGAAAAACGTCCAGAAATGTTTGAAGCTACTGACTGAATGAAAGGAGCTGGCATCTCACTCTCTTTGAATCTTCTTTATCATGCTAGGATAAGCAGGAAAAAGCAAAAAATTTCAGAATTGCACCTTGCAATGCGGAGAAATTACTGTTTGTGCATTTACAATATTCATTGATTTTTGCCATTGAAAAACATCAATCATTTCTGGTATATGAATAACATGATATTTTTCAATGGCAAAAATCAATGAATTTTGTAAATGCACAAACAGTAATTTCTCCGCATTGCAAGGCGCAATTCTGAAATTTTTTGCTTTTTCCTGCTCCTCTTAGCATGATAAAGAAGATTCAAAGAGAGTGAGATGCCAGCTCCTTTCATTCAGTCAGTAGCTTCAATCATTTCTGGACATTTTTCAATGGCAAAAATCAATGAATATTGTAAATGCACAAACAGTAATTTCTCCGCATTGCAAGGTGCAATTCTGAAATTTTTTGCTTTTTCCTTCTCCTCTTAGCATGATAAAGAAGATTCAAAGAGAGTGAGATGCCAGCTCCTTTCATTCAGTCAGTAGCTTCAATCATTTCTGGACGTTTTTCAATGGCAAAAATCAATGAATATTGTAAATGCACAAACAGTAATTTCTCCGCATTGCAAGGTGCAATTCTGAAATTTTTTGCTTTTTCCTGCTCCTCTTAGCATGATAAAGAAGATTCAAAGAGAGTGAGATGCCAGCTCCTTTCATTCAGTCAGTACCTTCAATCATTTCTGGACGTTTTTCAATGGCAAAAATCAATGAATATTGTAAATGCACAAACAGTAATTTCTCCGCATTGCAAGGTGCAATTCTGAAATTTTTTGCTTTTTCCTGCTCCTCTTAGCATGATAAAGAAGATTCAAAGAGAGTGAGATGCCAGCTCCTTTCATTCAGTCAGTAGCTTCAAACATTTCTGGTATACGAATAACATGATGTTTTTCAATGGCAAAAATCAATGAATATTGTAAATGCACAAACAGTAATTTCTCCGCATTGCAAGGTGCAATTCTGAAATTTTTTGCTTTTTCCTGCTCCTCTTAGCATGATAAAGAAGATTCAAAGAGAGTGAGATGCCAGCTCCTTTCATTCAGTCAGTAGCTTCAAACATTTCTGGTATATGAATAACATGATGTTTTTCAATGGCAAAAATCAATGAATATTGTAAATGCACAAACAGTAATTTCTCCGCATTGCAAGGTGCAATTCTGAAATTTTTTGCTTTTTCCTGCTCCTCTTAGCATGATAAAGAAGATTCAAAGAGAGTGAGATGCCAGCTCCTTTCGTTCAGTCAGTAGCTTCAATCATTTCTGGACGTTTTTCAAAGGCAAAAATCATTGAATATTGTAAATGCACAAACAGTAATTTCTCCGCATTGCAAGGTGCAATTCTGAAATTTTTTACTTTTTCCTGCTCCTCTTAGCATGATAAAGAAGATTCAAAGAGAGTGAGATGCCAGCTCCTTTTATTCAGTCAGTAGCTTCAATCATTTCTGGTATATGAATAACATGATGTTTTTCAATGGCAAAAATCAATGAATATTGTAAATGCACAAACAGTAATTTCTCCGCATTGCAAGGTGCAATTCTGAAGTTTTTTGCTTTTTCCTGCTCCTCTTAGCATGATAAAGAAGATTCAAAGAGAGTGAGATGCCAGCTCCTTTCATTCAGTCAGTAGCTTCAATCATTTCTGGACGTTTTTCAATGGCAAAAATCATTGAATATTGTAAATGCACAAACAGTAATTTCTCCGCATTGCAAGGTGCAATTCTGAAATTTTTTACTTTTTCCTGCTCCTCTTAGCATGATAAAGAAGATTCAAAGAGAGTGAGATGCCAGCTCCTTTCATTCAGTCAGTAGCTTCAATCATTTCTGGTATATGAATAACATGATGTTTTTCAATGTCAAAAATCAATGAATATTGTAAATGCACAAACAGTAATTTCTCCGCATTGCAAGGTGCAATTATGAAATTTTTTGCTTTTTCCTGCTCCTCTTAGCATGATAAAGAAGATTCAAAGAGAGTGAGATGCCAGCTCCTTTCATTCAGTCAGTAGCTTCAATCATTTCTGGACGTTTTTCAATGGCAAAAATCAATGAATATTGTAAATGCACAAACAGTAATTTCTCCGCATTGCAAGGTGCAATTCTGAAATTTTTTGCTTTTTCCTGCTCCTCTTAGCATGATAAAGAAAATTCAGAGTGAGATGCCAGCTCCTTTCATTCAGTCAGTAACTTCAATCATTTCTGGACGTTTTTCAATGGCAAAAATCAATGAATATTGTAAATGCACAAACAGTAATTTCTCCGCATTGCAAGGTGCAATTCTGAAATTTTTTGCTTTTTCCTGCTCCTCTTAGCATGATAAAGAAGATTCAAAGAGAGTGAGATGCCAGCTCCTTTCATTCAGTCAGTAGCTTCAAACATTTCTGGTATATGAATAACATGATGTTTTTCAATGGCAAAAATCAATGAATATTGTAAATGCACAAACAGTAATTTCTCCGCATTGCAAGGTGCAATTCTGAAATTTTTTGCTTTTTCCTGCTCCTCTTAGCATGATAAAGAAGATTCAAAGAGAGTGAGATGCCAGCTCCTTTCGTTCAGTCAGTAGCTTCAATCATTTCTGGACGTTTTTCAAAGGCAAAAATCATTGAATATTGTAAATGCACAAACAGTAATTTCTCCGCATTGCAAGGTGCAATTCTGAAATTTTTTACTTTTTCCTGCTCCTCTTAGCATGATAAAGAAGATTCAAAGAGAGTGAGATGCCAGCTCCTTTCATTCAGTCAGTAGCTTCAATCATTTCTGGTATATGAATAACATGATGTTTTTCAATGGCAAAAATCAATGAATATTGTAAATGCACAAACAGTAATTTCTCCGCATTGCAAGGTGCAATTCTGAAGTTTTTTGCTTTTTCCTGCTTCTCTTAGCATGATAAAGAAGATTCAAAGAGAGTGAGATGCCAGCTCCTTTCATTCAGTCAGTAGCTTCAATCATTTCTGGACGTTTTTCAATGGCAAAAATCATTGAATATTGTAAATGCACAAACAGTAATTTCTCCGCATTGCAAGGTGCAATTCTGAAATTTTTTACTTTTTCCTGCTCCTCTTAGCATGATAAAGAAGATTCAAAGAGAGTGAGATGCCAGCTCCTTTCATTCAGTCAGTAGCTTCAATCATTTCTGGTATATGAATAACATGATGTTTTTCAATGGCAAAAATCAATGAATATTGTAAATGCACAAACAGTAATTTCTCCGCATTGCAAGGTGCAATTCTGAAATTTTTTGCTTTTTCCTGCTCCTCTTAGCATAATAAAGAAGATTCAAAGAAAGTGAGATGCCAGCTCCTTTCATTCAGTCAGTAGCTTCAATCATTTCTGGACGTTTTTCAATGGCAAACATCAATGAATATTGTAAATGCACAAACAGTAATTTCTTCGCATTGCAAGGTGCAATTCTGAAATTTTTTGCTTTTTCCTGCTCCTCTTAGCATGATAAACAAGATTCAAAGAGAGTGAGATGCCAGCTCCTTTCATTCAGTCAGTAGCTTCAATCATTTCTGGACGTTTTTCAATGGCAAAAATCAATGAATATTGTAAATGCACAAACAGTAATTTCTCCGCATTGCAAGGTGCAATTCTGAAATTTTTTACTTTTTCCTGCTCCTCTTAGCATGATAAAGAAGATTCAAAGAGAGTGAGATGCCAGCTACTTTCATTCAGTCAGTAGCTTCAAACATTCCTGGTATATGAATAACATAATGTTTTTCAATGGCAAAAATCAATGAATATTGTAAATGCACAAACAGTAATTTCTCCGCATTGCAAGGTGCAATTCTGAAATTTTTTGCTTTTTCCTGCTCCTCTTAGCATGATAAAGAAGATTCAAAGAGAGTGAGATGCCAGCTCCTTTCATTCAGTCAGTAGCTTCAATCATTTCTGGACGTTTTTCAATTGCAAAAATCAATGAATATTGTAAATGCACAAACAGTAATTTCTCCGCATTGCAAGGTGCAATTCTGAAATTTTTTGCTTTTTCCTGCTCCTCTTAGCATGATAAAGAAGATTCAAAGAGAGTGAGATGCCAGCTCCTTTCATTCAGTCAGTAACTTCAAACATTTCTGGTATATGAATAACATGATGTTTTTCAATGGCAAAAATCAATGAATATTGTAAATGCACAAACAGTAATTTCTCCGCATTGCAAGGTGCAATTCTGAAATTTTTTGCTTTTTCCTGCTCCTCTTAGCATGATAAAGAAGATTCAAAGAGAGTGAGATGCCAGCTCCTTTCATTCAGTCAGTAGCATCAATCATTTCTGGTATATGAATAACATGATGTTTTTCAATGGCAAAAATCAATGAATATTGTAAATGCACAAACAGTAATTTCTCCGCATTGCAAGGTGCAATTCTGAAATTTTTTGCTTTTTCCTGCTCCTCTTAGCATGATAAAGAAGATTCAAAGAGAGTGAGATGCCAGCTCCTTTCGTTCAGTCAGTAGCTTCAATCATTTCTGGACGTTTTTCAAAGGCAAAAATCATTGAATATTGTAAATGCACAAACAGTAATTTCTCCGCATTGCAAGGTGCAATTCTGAAATTT
Organism: Phyllobates terribilis; assembly: GCF_046119375.1. Lineage (NCBI taxonomy): Eukaryota > Metazoa > Chordata > Amphibia > Anura > Dendrobatidae > Phyllobates > Phyllobates terribilis. The sequence continues at coordinate 41,794 of NW_027365380.1, forward strand.
TTTGCTTTTTCCTGCTCCTCTTAGCATGATAAAGAAGATTCAAAGAGAGTGAGATGCCAGCTCCTTTCATTCAGTCAGTAGCTTCAATCATTTCTGGACGTTTTTCAATGGCAAAAATCATTGAATATTGTAAATGCACAAACAGTAATTTCTCCGCATTGCAAGGTGCAATTCTGAAATTTTTTACTTTTTCCTGCTCCTCTTAGCATGATAAAGAAGATTCAAAGAGAGTGAGATGCCAGCTCCTTTCATTCAGTCAGTAGCTTCAATCATTTCTGGTATATGAATAACATGATGTTTTTCAATGGCAAAAATCAATGAATATTGTAAATGCACAAACAGTAATTTCTCCGCATTGCAAGGTGCAATTCTGAAATTTTTTGCTTTTTCCTGCTCCTCTTAGCATGATAAAGAAGATTCAAAGAGAGTGAGATGCCAGCTCCTTTCATTCAGTCAGTAGCTTCAATCATTTCTGGACGTTTTTCAATGGCAAAAATCAATGAATATTGTAAATGCACAAACAGTAATTGCTCCGCATTGCAAGGTGCAATTCTGAAATTTTTTGCTTTTTCCTGCTCCTCTTAGCATGATAAACAAGATTAAAAGAGAGTGAGATGCCAGCTCCTTTCATTCAGTCAGTAGCTTCAATCATTTCTGGTATATGAATAACGTGATGTTTTTCAATGGCAAAAATCAATGAATATTGTAAATGCACAAACAGTAATTTCTCCGCATTGCAAGGTGCAATTCTGAAATTTTTTGCTTTTTCCTGCTCCTCTTAGCATGATAAAGAAGATTCAAAGAGAGTGAGATGCCAGCTCCTTTCATTCAGTCAGTAGCTTCAAACATTCCTGGTATATGAATAACATGATGTTTTTCAATGGCAAAAATCAATGAATATTGTAAATGCACAAACAGTAATTTCTCCGCATTGCAAGGTGCAATTCTGAAATTTTTTGCTTTTTCCTGCTCCTCTTAGCATGATAAAGAAGATTCAAAGAGAGTGAGATGCCAGCTCCTTTCATTCAGTCAGTAGCTTCAATCATTTCTGGACGTTTTTCAATTGCAAAAATCAATGAATATTGTAAATGCACAAACAGTAATTTCTCCGCATTGCAAGGTGCAACTCTGAAATTTTTTGCTTTTTCCTGCTCCTCTTAGCATGATAAAGAAGATTCAAAGAGAGTGAGATGCCAGCTCCTTTCATTCAGTCAGTAGCTTCAATCATTTCTGGTATATGAATAACGTGATGTTTTTCAATGGCAAAAATCAATGAATATTGTAAATGCACAAACAGTAATTTCTCCGCATTGCAAGGTGCAATTCTGAAATTTTTTGCTTTTTCCTGCTCCTCTTAGCATGATAAAGAAGATTCAAAGAGAGTGAGATGCCAGCTCCTTTCATTCAGTCAGTAGCTTCAAACATTTCTGGTATATGAATAACATGATGTTTTTCAATGGCAAAAATCAATGAATATTGTAAATGCACAAACAGTAATTTCTCCGCATTGCAAGGTGCAATTCTGAAATTTTTTGCTTTTTCCTGCTCCTCTTAGCATGATAAAGAAGATTCAAGGAGAGTGAGATGCCAGCTCCTTTCATTCAGTCAGTAGCTTCAAACATTTCTGGTATATGAATAACATGATGTTTTTCAATGGCAAAAATCAATGAATATTGTAAATGCACAAACAGTAATTTCTCCGCATTGCAAGGTGCAATTCTGAAATTTTTTGCTTTATCCTGCTCCTCTTAGCATGATAAAGAAGATTCAAAGAGAGTGAGATGCCAGCTCCTTTCATTCAGTCAGTAGCTTCAATCATTTCTGGACGTTTTTCAATTGCAAAAATCAATGAATATTGTAAATGCACAAACAGTAATTTCTCCGCATTGCAAGGTGCAATTCTGAAATTTTTTGCTTTTTCCTGCTCCTCTTAGCATGATAAAGAAGATTCAAAGAGAGTGAGATGCCAGCTCCTTTCATTCAGTCAGTAACTTCAAACATTTCTGGTATATGAATAACATGATGTTTTTCAATGGCAAAAATCAATGAATATTGTAAATGCACAAACAGTAATTTCTCCGCATTGCAAGGTGCAATTCTGAAATTTTTTGCTTTTTCCTGCTCCTCTTAGCATGATAAAGAAGATTCAAAGAGAGTGAGATGCCAGCTCCTTTCATTCAGTCAGTAGCATCAATCATTTCTGGTATATGAATAACATGATGTTTTTCAATGGCAAAAATCAATGAATATTGTAAATGCACAAACAGTAATTTCTCCGCATTGCAAGGTGCAATTCTGAAATTTTTTGCTTTTTCCTGCTCCTCTTAGCATGATAAAGAAGATTCAAAGAGAGTGAGATGCCAGCTCCTTTCGTTCAGTCAGTAGCTTCAATCATTTCTGGACGTTTTTCAAAGGCAAAAATCATTGAATATTGTAAATGCACAAACAGTAATTTCTCCGCATTGCAAGGTGCAATTCTGAAATTTTTTGCTTTTTCCTGCTCCTCTTAGCATGATAAAGAAGATTCAAAGAGAGTGAGATGCCAGCTCCTTTCATTCAGTCAGTAGCTTCAATCATTTCTGGACGTTTTTCAATGGCAAAAATCATTGAATATTGTAAATGCACAAACAGTAATTTCTCCGCATTGCAAGGTGCAATTCTGAAATTTTTTACTTTTTCCTGCTCCTCTTAGCATGATAAAGAAGATTCAAAGAGAGTGAGATGCCAGCTCCTTTCATTCAGTCAGTAGCTTCAATCATTTCTGGTATATGAATAACATGATGTTTTTCAATGGCAAAAATCAATGAATATTGTAAATGCACAAACAGTAATTTCTCCGCATTGCAAGGTGCAATTCTGAAATTTTTTGCTTTTTCCTGCTCCTCTTAGCATGATAAAGAAGATTCAAAGAGAGTGAGATGCCAGCTCCTTTCATTCAGTCAGTAGCTTCAATCATTTCTGGACGTTTTTCAATGGCAAAAATCAATGAATATTGTAAATGCACAAACAGTAATTGCTCCGCATTGCAAGGTGCAATTCTGAAATTTTTTGCTTTTTCCTGCTCCTCTTAGCATGATAAACAAGATTAAAAGAGAGTGAGATGCCAGCTCCTTTCATTCAGTCAGTAGCTTCAATCATTTCTGGTATATGAATAACGTGATGTTTTTCAATGGCAAAAATCAATGAATATTGTAAATGCACAAACAGTAATTTCTCCGCATTGCAAGGTGCAATTCTGAAATTTTTTGCTTTTTCCTGCTCCTCTTAGCATGATAAAGAAGATTCAAAGAGAGTGAGATGCCAGCTCCTTTCATTCAGTCAGTAGCTTCAAACATTCCTGGTATATGAATAACATGATGTTTTTCAATGGCAAAAATCAATGAATATTGTAAATGCACAAACAGTAATTTCTCCGCATTGCAAGGTGCAATTCTGAAATTTTTTGCTTTTTCCTGCTCCTCTTAGCATGATAAAGAAGATTCAAAGAGAGTGAGATGCCAGCTCCTTTCATTCAGTCAGTAGCTTCAATCATTTCTGGACGTTTTTCAATTGCAAAAATCAATGAATATTGTAAATGCACAAACAGTAATTTCTCCGCATTGCAAGGTGCAACTCTGAAATTTTTTGCTTTTTCCTGCTCCTCTTAGCATGATAAAGAAGATTCAAAGAGAGTGAGATGCCAGCTCCTTTCATTCAGTCAGTAGCTTCAATCATTTCTGGTATATGAATAACGTGATGTTTTTCAATGGCAAAAATCAATGAATATTGTAAATGCACAAACAGTAATTTCTCCGCATTGCAAGGTGCAATTCTGAAATTTTTTGCTTTTTCCTGCTCCTCTTAGCATGATAAAGAAGATTCAAAGAGAGTGAGATGCCAGCTCCTTTCATTCAGTCAGTAGCTTCAAACATTTCTGGTATATGAATAACATGATGTTTTTCAATGGCAAAAATCAATGAATATTGTAAATGCACAAACAGTAATTTCTCCGCATTGCAAGGTGCAATTCTGAAATTTTTTGCTTTTTCCTGCTCCTCTTAGCATGATAAAGAAGATTCAAGGAGAGTGAGATGCCAGCTCCTTTCATTCAGTCAGTAGCTTCAAACATTTCTGGTATATGAATAACATGATGTTTTTCAATGGCAAAAATCAATGAATATTGTAAATGCACAAACAGTAATTTCTCCGCATTGCAAGGTGCAATTCTGAAATTTTTTGCTTTATCCTGCTCCTCTTAGCATGATAAAGAAGATTCAAAGAGAGTGAGATGCCAGCTCCTTTCATTCAGTCAGTAGCTTCAATCATTTCTGGACGTTTTTCAATGGCAAAAATCATTGAATATTGTAAATGCACAAACAGTAATTTCTCCGCATTGCAAGGTGCAATTCTGAAATTTTTTACTTTTTCCTGCTCCTCTTAGCATGATAAAGAAGATTCAAAGAGAGTGAGATGCCAGCTCCTTTCATTCAGTCAGTAGCTTCAATCATTTCTGGTATATGAATAACATGATGTTTTTCAATGGCAAAAATCAATGAATATTGTAAATGCACAAACAGTAATTTCTCCGCATTGCAAGGTGCAATTCTGAGATTTTTTGCTTTTTCCTGCTCCTCTTAGCATGATAAAGAAGATTCAAAGAGAGTGAGATGCCAGCTCCTTTCATTCAGTCAGTAGCTTCAATCATTTCTGGACGTTTTTCAATGGCAAAAATCAATGAATATTCTAAATGCACAAACAGTAATTTCTCCGCATTGCAAGGTGCAATTCTGAAATTTTTTGCTTTTTCCTGCTCCTCTTAGCATGATAAAGAAGATTCAAAGAGAGTGAGATGCCAGCTCCTTTCATTCAGTCAGTAGCTTCAATCATTTCTGGTATATGAATAACATGATGTTTTTCAATGGCAAAAATCAATGAATATTGTAAATGCACAAACAGTAATTTCTCCGCATTGCAAGGTGCAATTCTGAAATTTTTTGCTTTTTCCTGCTCCTCTTAGCATGATAAAGAAGATTCAAAGAGAGTGAGATGCCAGCTCCTTTCATTCAGTCAGTAGCTTCAATCATTTCTGGACGTTTTTCAATGGCAAAAATCAATGAATATTGTAAATGCACAAACAGTAATTTCTCCGCATTGCAAGGTGCAATTCTGAAATTTTTTGCTTTTTCCTGCTCCTCTTAGCATGATAAAGAAGATTCAAAGAGAGTGAGATGCCAGCTCCTTTCATTCAGTCAGTAGCTTCAATCATTTCTGGACGTTTTTCAATGGCAAAAATCAATGAATATTGTAAATGCACAAACAGTAATTTCTCCGCATTGCAAGGTGCAATTCTGAAATTTTTTGCTTTTTCCTGCTCCTCTTAGCATGATAAAAAAGATTCAAAGAGAGTGAGATGCCAGCTCCTTTCATTCAGTCAGTAGCTTCAAACATTTCTGGTATATGAATAACATGATGTTTTTCAATGGCAAAAATCAATGAATATTGTAAATGCACAAACAGTAATTTCTCCGCATTGCAAGGTGCAATTCTGAAATTTTTTGCTTTTTCCTGCTCCTCTTAGCATGTTAAAGAAGATTCAAAGAGAGTGAGACGCCAGCTCCTTTCGTTCAGTCAGTAGCTTCAATCATTTCTGGACGTTTTTCAATGGCAAAAATCATTGAATATTGTAAATGCACAAACAGTAATTTCTCCGCATTGCAAGGTGCAATTCTGAAATTTTTTACTTTTTCCTGCTCGTCTTAGCATGATAAAGAAGATTCAAAGAGAGTGAGATGCCAGCTCCTTTCATTCAGTCAGTAGCTTCAATCATTTCTGGTATATGAATAACATGATGTTTTTCAATGGCAAAAATCAATGAATATTGTAAATGCACAAACAGTAATTTCTCCGCATTGCAAGGTGCAATTCTGAAATTTTTTGCTTTTTCCTGCTCCTCTTAGCATGATAAAGAAGATTCAAAGAGAGTGAGACGCCAGCTCCTTTCGTTCAGTCAGTAGCTTCAATCATTTCTGGACGTTTTTCAATGGCAAAAATCATTGAATATTGTAAATGCACAAACAGTAATTTCTCCGCATTGCAAGGTGCAATTCTGAAATTTTTTACTTTTTCCTGCTCCTCTTAGCATGATAAAGAAGATTCAAAGAGAGTGAGATGCCAGCTCCTTTCATTCAGTCAGTAGCTTCAATCATTTCTGGTATATGAATAACATGATGTTTTTCAATGGCAAAAATCAATGAATATTGTAAATGCACAAACAGTAATTTCTCCGCATTGCAAGGTGCAATTCTGAAATTTTTTGCTTTTTCCTGCTCCTCTTAGCATGATAAAGAAGATTCAAAGAGAGTGAGATGCCAGCTCCTTTCATTCAGTCAGTAGCTTCAATCATTTCTGGACGTTTTTCAATGGCAAAAATCAACGAATATTGTAAATGCACAAACAGTAATTTCTCCGCATTGCAAGGTGCAATTCTGAAATTTTTTGCTTTTTCCTGCTCCTCTTAGCATGATAAAGAAGATTCAAAGAGAGTGAGATGCCAGCTCCTTTCATTCAGTCAGTAGCTTCAATCATTTCTGGTATATGAATAACATGATGTTTTTCAATGGCAAAAATCAATGAATATTGTAAATGCACAAACAGTAATTTCTCCGCATTGCAAGGTGCAATTCTGAAATTTTTTGCTTTTTCCTGCTCCTCTTAGCATGATAAAAAAGATTCAAAGAGAGTGAGATGCCAGCTCCTTTCATTCAGTCAGTAGCTTCAATCATTTCTGGTATATGAATAACGTGATGTTTTTCAATGGCAAAAATCAATGAATATTGTAAATGCACAAACAGTAATTTCTCCGCATTGCAAGGTGCAATTCTGAAATTTTTTGCTTTTTCCTGCTCCTCTTAGCATGATAAAGAAGATTCAAAGAGAGTGAGATGCCAGCTCCTTTCATTCAGTCAGTAGCTTCAAACATTTCTGGTATATGAATAACATGATGTTTTTCAATGGCAAAAATCAATGAATATTGTAAATGCACAAACAGTAATTTCTCCGCATTGCAAGGTGCAATTCTGAAATTTTTTGCTTTTTCCTGCTCCTCTTAGCATGATAAAGAAGATTCAAAGAGAGTGAGATGCCAGCTCCTTTCATTCAGTCAGTAGCTTCAATCATTTCTGGACGTTTTTCAATGGCAAAAATCAATGAATATTGTAAATGCACAAACTGTAATTTCTCCGCATTGCAAGGTGCAATTCTGAAATTTTTTGCTTTTTCCTGCTCCTCTTAGCATGATAAAGAAGATTCAAAGAGAGTGAGATGCCAGCTCCTTTCATTCAGTCAGTAGCTTCAATCATTTCTGGACGTTTTTCAATGGCAAAAATCAATGAATATTGTAAATGCACAAACAGTAATTTCTCCGCATTGCAAGGTGCAATTCTGAAATTTTTTGCTTTTTCCTGCTCCTCTTAGCATGATAAAAAAGATTCAAAGAGAGTGAGATGCCAGCTCCTTTCATTCAGTCAGTAGCTTCAAACATTTCTGGTATATGAATAACATGATGTTTTTCAATGGCAAAAATCAATGAATATTGTAAATGCACAAACAGTAATTTCTCCGCATTGCAAGGTGCAATTCTGAAATTTTTTGCTTTTTCCTGCTCCTCTTAGCATGATAAAGAAGATTCAAAGAGAGTGAGACGCCAGCTTCCTTTCGTTCAGTCAGTAGCTTCAATCATTTCTGGACGTTTTTGAATGGCAAAAATCATTGAATATTGTAAATGCACAAACAGTAATTTCTCCGCATTGCAAGGTGCAATTCTGAAATTTTTTACTTTTTCCTGCTCCTCTTAGCATGATAAAGAAGATTCAAAGAGAGTGAGATGCCAGCTCCTTTCATTCAGTCAGTAGCTTCAATCATTTCTGGTATATGAATAACATGATGTTTTTCAATGGCAAAAATCAATGAATATTGTAAATGCACAAACAGTAATTTCTCCGCATTGCAAGGTGCAATTCTGAAATTTTTTGCTTTTTCCTGCTCCTCTTAGCATGATAAAGAAGATTCAAAGAGAGTGAGACGCCAGCTCCTTTCGTTCAGTCAGTAGCTTCAATCATTTCTGGACGTTTTTCAATGGCAAAAATCATTGAATATTGTAAATGCACAAACAGTAATTTCTCCGCATTGCAAGGTGCAATTCTGAAATTTTTTACTTTTTCCTGCTCCTCTTAGCATGATAAAGAAGATTCAAAGAGAGTGAGATGCCAGCTCCTTTCATTCAGTCAGTAGCTTCAATCATTTCTGGTATATGAATAACATGATATTTTTCAATGGCAAAAATCAATGAATATTGTAAATGCACAAACAGTAATTTCTCCGCATTGCAAGGTGCAATTCTGAAATTTTTTGCTTTTTCCTGCTCCTCTTAGCATGATAAAGAAGATTCAAAGAGAGTGAGATGCCAGCTCCTTTCATTCAGTCAGTAGCTTCAATCATTTCTGGACGTTTTTCAATGGCAAAAATCAACGAATATTGTAAATGCACAAACAGTAATTTCTCCGCATTGCAAGGTGCAATTCTGAAATTTTTTGCTTTTTCCTGCTCCTCTTAGCATGATAAAGAAGATTCAAAGAGAGTGAGATGCCAGCTCCTTTCATTCAGTCAGTAGCTTCAATCATTTCTGGTATATGAATAACATGATGTTTTTCAATGGCAAAAATCAATGAATATTGTAAATGCACAAACAGTAATTTCTCCGCATTGCAAGGTGCAATTCTGAAATTTTTTGCTTTTTCCTGCTCCTCTTAGCATGATAAAGAAGATTCAAAGAGAGTGAGATGCCAGCTCCTTTCATTCAGTCAGTAGCTTCAATCATTTCTGGTATATGAATAACATGATGTTTTTCAATGGCAAAAATCAATGAATATTGTAAATGCACAAACAGTAATTTCTCCGCATTGCAAGGTGCAGTTCTGAAATTTTTTGCTTTTTCCTGCTCCTCTTAGCATGATAAAAAAGATTCAAAGAGAGTGAGATGCCAGCTCCTTTCATTCAGTCAGTAGCTTCAATCATTTCTGGTATATGAATAACGTGATGTTTTTCAATGGCAAAAATCAATGAATATTGTAAATGCACAAACAGTAATTTCTCCGCATTGCAAGGTGCAATTCTGAAATTTTTTGCTTTTTCCTGCTCCTCTTAGCATGATAAAGAAGATTCAAAGAGAGTGAGATGCCAGCTCCTTTCATTCAGTCAGTAGCTTCAAACATTTCTGGTATATGAATAACATGATGTTTTTCAATGGCAAAAATCAATGAATATTGTAAATGCACAAACAGTAATTTCTCCGCATTGCAAGGTGCAATTCTGAAATTTTTTGCTTTTTCCTGCTCCTCTTAGCATGATAAAGAAGATTCAAGGAGAGTGAGATGCCAGCTCCTTTCATTCAGTCAGTAGCTTCAAACATTTCTGGTATATGAATAACATGATGTTTTTCAATGGCAAAAATCAATGAATATTGTAAATGCACAAACAGTAATTTCTCCGCATTGCAAGGTGCAATTCTGAAATTTTTTGCTTTATCCTGCTCCTCTTAGCATGATAAAGAAGATTCAAAGAGAGTGAGATGCCAGCTCCTTTCATTCAGTCAGTAGCTTCAATCATTTCTGGACGTTTTTCAATGGCAAAAATCATTGAATATTGTAAATGCACAAACAGTAATTTCTCCGCATTGCAAGGTGCAATTCTGAAATTTTTTACTTTTTCCTGCTCCTCTTAGCATGATAAAGAAGATTCAAAGAGAGTGAGATGCCAGCTCCTTTCATTCAGTCAGTAGCTTCAATCATTTCTGGTATATGAATAACATGATGTTTTTCAATGGCAAAAATCAATGAATATTGTAAATGCACAAACAGTAATTTCTCCGCATTGCAAGGTGCAATTCTGAGATTTTTTGCTTTTTCCTGCTCCTCTTAGCATGATAAAGAAGATTCAAAGAGAGTGAGATGCCAGCTCCTTTCATTCAGTCAGTAGCTTCAATCATTTCTGGACGTTTTTCAATGGCAAAAATCAATGAATATTCTAAATGCACAAACAGTAATTTCTCCGCATTGCAAGGTGCAATTCTGAAATTTTTTGCTTTTTCCTGCTCCTCTTAGCATGATAAACAAGATTCAAAGAGAGTGAGATGCCAGCTCCTTTCATTCAGTCAGTAGCTTCAATCATTTCTGGACGTTTTTCAATGGCAAAAATCAATGAATATTGTAAATGCACAAACAGTAATTTCTCCGCATTGCAAGGTGCAATTCTGAAATTTTTTGCTTTTTCCTGCTCCTCTTAGCATGATAAAGAAGATTCAAAGAGAGTGAGAAGCCAGCTCCTTTCATTCAGTCAGTAGCTTCAATCATTTCTGGACGTTTTTCAATTGCAAAAATCAATGAATATTGTAAATGCACAAACAGTAATTTCTCCGCATTGCAAGGTGCAATTCTGAAATTTTTTGCTTTTTCCTGCTCCTCTTAGCATGATAAAGAAGATGCAAAGAGAGTGAGATGCCAGCTCCTTTCATTCAGTCAGTAGCTTCAATCATTTCTGGTATATGAATAACATGATGTTTTTCAATGGCAAAAATCAATGAATATTGTAAATGCACAAACAGTAATTTCTCCGCATTGCAAGGTGCAATTCTGAAATTTTTTGCTTTTTCCTGCTCCTCTTAGCATGATAAAGAAGATTCAAAGAGAGTGAGATGCCAGCTCCTTTCATTCAGTCAGTAGCTTCAATCATTTCTGGACGTTTTTCAATGGCAAAAATCAATGAATATTGTAAATGCACAAACAGTAATTTCTCCGCATTGCAAGGTGCAATTCTGAAATTTTTTGCTTTTTCCTGCTCCTCTTAGCATGATAAAGAAGATTCAAAGAGAGTGAGATGCCAGCTCCTTTCATTCAGTCAGTAGCTTCAATCATTTCTGGACGTTTTTCAATGGCAAAAATCAATGAATATTGTAAATGCACAAACAGTAATTTCTCCGCATTGCAAGGTGCAATTCTGAAATTTTTTGCTTTTTCCTGCTCCTCTTAGCATGATAAAAAAGATTCAAAGAGAGTGAGATGCCAGCTCCTTTCATTCAGTCAGTAGCTTCAAACATTTCTGGTATATGAATAACATGATGTTTTTCAATGGCAAAAATCAATGAATATTGTAAATGCACAAACAGTAATTTCTCCGCATTGCAAGGTGCAATTCTGAAATTTTTTGCTTTTTCCTGCTCCTCTTAGCATGATAAAGAAGATTCAAAGAGAGTGAGACGCCAGCTCCTTTCGTTCAGTCAGTAGCTTCAATCATTTCTGGACGTTTTTCAATGGCAAAAATCATTGAATATTGTAAATGCACAAACAGTAATTTCTCCGCATTGCAAGGTGCAATTCTGAAATTTTTTACTTTTTCCTGCTCCTCTTAGCATGATAAAGAAGATTCAAAGAGAGTGAGATGCCAGCTCCTTTCATTCAGTCAGTAGCTTCAATCATTTCTGGTATATGAATAACATGATGTTTTTCAATGGCAAAAATCAATGAATATTGTAAATGCACAAACAGTAATTTCTCCGCATTGCAAGGTGCAATTCTGAAATTTTTTGCTTTTTCCTGCTCCTCTTAGCATGATAAAGAAGATTCAAAGAGAGTGAGATGCCAGCTCCTTTCATTCAGTCAGTAGCTTCAATCATTTCTGGACGTTTTTCAATGGCAAAAATCAACGAATATTGTAAATGCACAAACAGTAATTTCTCCGCATTGCAAGGTGCAATTCTGAAATTTTTTGCTTTTTCCTGCTCCTCTTAGCATGATAAAGAAGATTCAAAGAGAGTGAGATGCCAGCTCCTTACATTCAGTCAGTAGCTTCAATCATTTCTGGTAAATGAATAACATGATGTTTTTCAATGGCAAAAATCAATGAATTTTGTAAATGCACAAACAGTAATTTCTCCGCATTGCAAGGCGCAATTCTGAAATTTTTTGCTTTTTCCTGCTCCTCTTAGCATGATAAAGAAGATTCAAAGAGAGTGAGATGCCAGCTCCTTTCAATCAGTCAGTAGCTTCAATCATTTCTGGACGTTTTTCAATGGCAAAAATCAATGAATATTGTAAATGCACAAACAGTAATTTCTCCGCATTGCAAGGTGCAATTCTGAAATTTTTTGCTTTTTCCTGCTCCTCTTAGCATGATAAAGAAGATTCAAAGAGAGTGAGATGCCAGCTCCTTTCATTCAGTCAGTAGCTTCAATCATTTCTGGACGTTTTTCAATGGCAAAAATCAATGAATATTGTAAATGCACAAACAGTAATTTTTCCGCATTGCAAGGTGCAATTCTGAAATTTTTTGCTTATTCCTGCTCCTCTTAGCATGATAAAGAAGATTCAAAGAGAGTGAGGTGCCAGCTCCTTTCATTCAGTCAGTAGCTTCAAACATTTCTGGTATATGAATAACATGTTTTTCAATGGCAAAAATCAATGAATATTGTAAATGCACAAACAGTAATTTCTCCGCATTGCAAGGAGCAATTCTGAAATTTTTTGCTTTTTCCTGCTCCTCTTAGCATGATAAAGAAGATTCAAAGAGAGTGAGATGCCAGCTCCTTTCATTCAGTCAGTAGCTTCAATCATTTCTGGACGTTTTTCAATGGCAAAAATCAATGAATATTGTAAATGCACAAACTGTAATTTCTCCGCATTGCAAGGTGCAATTCTGAAATTTTTTGCTTTTTCCTGCTCCTCTTAGCATGATAAAGAAGATTCAAAGAGAGTGAGATGCCAGCTCTTTTCATTCAGTCAGTAGCTTCAATCATTTCTGGACGTTTTTCAATGGCAAAAATCAATGAATATTGTAAATGCACAAACAGTAATTTCTCCGCATTGCAAGGTGCAATTCTGAAATTTTTTGCTTTTTCCTGCTCCTCTTAGCATGATAAAGAAGATTCAAAGAGAGTGAGATGCCAGCTCCTTTCATTCAATCAGTAGCTTCAAACATTTCTGGTATATGAATAACATGATGTTTTTCAATGGCAAAAATCAATGAATATTGTAAATGCACAAACAGTAATTTCTCCGCATTGCAAGGTGCAATTCTGAAATTTTTTGCTTTTTCCTGCTCCTCTTAGCATGATAAAGAAGATTCAAAGAGAGTGAGATGCCAGCTCCTTTCATTCAGTCAGTAGCTTCAATCATTTCTGGACGTTTTTCAATGGCAAAAATCAATGAATATTGTAAATGCACAAACAGTAATTTCTCCGCATTGCAAGGTGCAATTCTGAAATTTTTTGCTTTTTCCTGCTCCTCCTAGCATGATAAAGAAGATTCAAAGAGAGTGAGATGCCAGCTCCTTACATTCAGTCAGTAGCTTCAATCATTTCTGGTAAATGAATAACATGATGTTTTTCAATGGCAAAAATCAATGAATTTTGTAAATGCACAAACAGTAATTTCTCCGCATTGCAAGGCGCAATTCTGAAATTTTTTGCTTTTTCCTGCTCCTCTTAGCATGATAAAGAAGATTCAAAGAGAGTGAGATGCCAGCTCCTTTCAATCAGTCAGTAGCTTCAATCATTTCTGGACGTTTTTCAATGGCAAAAATCAATGAATATTGTAAATGCACAAACAGTAATTTCTCCGCATTGCAAGGTGCAATTCTGAAATTTTTTGCTTTTTCCTGCTCCTCTTAGCATGATAAAGAAGATTCAAAGAGAGTGAGATGCCAGCTCCTTTCATTCAGTCAGTAGCTTCAATCATTTCTGGACGTTTTTCAATGGCAAAAATCAATGAATATTGTAAATGCACAAACAGTAATTTTTCCGCATTGCAAGGTGCAATTCTGAAATTTTTTGCTTATTCCTGCTCCTCTTAGCATGATAAAGAAGATTCAAAGAGAGTGAGGTGCCAGCTCCTTTCATTCAGTCAGTAGCTTCAAACATTTCTGGTATATGAATAACGTTTTTCAATGGCAAAAATCAATGAATATTGTAAATGCACAAACAGTTATTTCTCCGCATTGCAAGGTGCAATTCTGAAATTTTTTGCTTTTTCCTGCTCCTCTTAGCATGATAAAGAAGATTCAAAGAGAGTGAGATGCCAGCTCCTTTCATTCAGTCAGTAGCTTCAATCATTTCTGGACGTTTTTCAATGGCAAAAATCAATGAATATTGTAAATGCACAAACAGTAATTTCTCCGCATTGCAAGGTGCAATTCTGAAATTTTTTGCTTTTTCCTGCTCCTCTTAGCATGATAAAGAAGATTCAAAGAGAGTGAGATGCCAGCTCCTTTCATTCAGTCAGTAGCTTCAATCATTTCTGGACGTTTTTCAATGGCAAAAATCAATGTATATTGTAAATGCACAAACAGTAATTTCTCCGCATTGCAAGGTGCAATTCTGAAATTTTTTGCTTTTTCCTGCTCCTCTTAGCATGATAAAGAAGATTCAAAGAGAGTGAGATGCCAGCTCCTTTCATTCAGTCAGTAGCTTCAATCATTTCTGGACGTTTTTCAATGGCAAAAATCAATGAATATTGTAAATGCACAAACAGTAATTTCTCCGCATTGCAAGGTGCAATTCTGAAATTTTTGCTTTTTCCTGCTCCTCTTAGCATGATAAAGAAGATTCAAAGAGAGTGAGGTGCCAGCTCCTTTCATTCAGTCAGTAGCTTCAAACATTTCTGGTATATGAATAACATGTTTTTCAATGGCAAAAATCAATGAATATTGTAAATGCACAAACAGTAATTTCTCCGCATTGCAAGGAGCAATTCTGAAATTTTTTGCTTTTTCCTGCTCCTCTTAGCATGATAAAGAAGATTCAAAGAGAGTGAGATGCCAGCTCCTTTCATTCAGTCAGTAGCTTCAATCATTTCTGGACGTTTTTCAATGGCAAAAATCAATGAATATTGTAAATGCACAAACTGTAATTTCTCCGCATTGCAAGGTGCAATTCTGAAATTTTTTGCTTTTTCCTGCTCCTCTTAGCATGATAAAGAAGATTCAAAGAGAGTGAGATGCCAGCTCTTTTCATTCAGTCAGTAGCTTCAATCATTTCTGGACGTTTTTCAATGGCAAAAATCAATGAATATTGTAAATGCACAAACAGTAATTTCTCCGCATTGCAAGGTGCAATTCTGAAATTTTTTGCTTTTTCCTGCTCCTCTTAGCATGATAAAGAAGATTCAAAGAGAGTGAGATGCCAGCTCTTTTCATTCAATCAGTAGCTTCAAACATTTCTGGTATATGAATAACATGATGTTTTTCAATGGCAAAAATCAATGAATATTGTAAATGCACAAACAGTAATTTCTCCGCATTGCAAGGTGCAATTCTGAAATTTTTTGCTTTTTCCTGCTCCTCTTAGCATGATAAAGAAGATTCAAAGAGAGTGAGATGCCAGCTCCTTTCATTCAGTCAGTAGCTTCAATCATTTCTGGACGTTTTTCAATGGCAAAAATCAATGAATATTGTAAATGCACAAACAGTAATTTCTCCGCATTGCAAGGTGCAATTCTGAAATTTTTTGCTTTTTCCTGCTCCTCTTAGCATGATAAAGAAGATTCAAAGAGAGTGAGATGCCAGCTCCTTACATTCAGTCAGTAGCTTCAATCATTTCTGGTAAATGAATAACATGATGTTTTTCAATGGCAAAAATCAATGAATTTTGTAAATGCACAAACAGTAATTTCTCCGCATTGCAAGGCGCAATTCTGAAATTTTTTGCTTTTTCCTGCTCCTCTTAGCATGATAAAGAAGATTCAAAGAGAGTGAGATGCCAGCTCCTTTCAATCAGTCAGTAGCTTCAATCATTTCTGGACGTTTTTCAATGGCAAAAATCAATGAATATTGTAAATGCACAAACAGTAATTTCTCCGCATTGCAAGGTGCAATTCTGAAATTTTTTGCTTTTTCCTGCTCCTCTTAGCATGATAAAGAAGATTCAAAGAGAGTGAGATGCCAGCTCCTTTCATTCAGTCAGTAGCTTCAATCATTTCTGGACGTTTTTCAATGGCAAAAATCAATGAATATTGTAAATGCACAAACAGTAATTTTTCCGCATTGCAAGGTGCAATTCTGAAATTTTTTGCTTATTCCTGCTCCTCTTAGCATGATAAAGAAGATTCAAAGAGAGTGAGGTGCCAGTTCCTTTCATTCAGTCAGTAGCTTCAAACATTTCTGGTATATGAATAACGTTTTTCAATGGCAAAAATCAATGAATATTGTAAATGCACAAACAGTTATTTCTCCGCATTGCAAGGTGCAATTCTGAAATTTTTTGCTTTTTCCTGCTCCTCTTAGCATGATAAAGAAGATTCAAAGAGAGTGAGATGCCAGCTCCTTTCATTCAGTCAGTAGCTTCAATCATTTCTGGACG
Organism: Phyllobates terribilis; assembly: GCF_046119375.1. Classification (NCBI taxonomy): domain Eukaryota; kingdom Metazoa; phylum Chordata; class Amphibia; order Anura; family Dendrobatidae; genus Phyllobates; species Phyllobates terribilis. The sequence continues at coordinate 58,175 of NW_027365380.1, forward strand.
TTTTTCAATGGCAAAAATCAATGAATATTGTAAATGCACAAACAGTAATTTCTCCGCATTGCAAGGTGCAATTCTGAAATTTTTTGCTTTTTCCTGCTCCTCTTAGCATGATAAAGAAGATTCAAAGAGAGTGAGATGCCAGCTCCTTTCATTCAGTCAGTAGCTTCAATCATTTCTGGACGTTTTTCAATGGCAAAAATCAATGAATATTGTAAATGCACAAACAGTAATTTCTCCGCATTGCAAGGTGCAATTCTGAAATTTTTTGCTTTTTCCTGCTCCTCTTAGCATGATAAAGAAGATTCAAAGAGAGTGAGATGCCAGCTCCTTTCATTCAGTCAGTAGCTTCAATCATTTCTGGACGTTTTTCAATGGCAAAAATCAATGAATATTGTAAATGCACAAACAGTAATTTCTCCGCATTGCAAGGTGCAATTCTGAAATTTTTGCTTTTTCCTGCTCCTCTTACCATGATAAAGAAGATTCAAAGAGAGTGAGGTGCCAGCTCCTTTCATTCAGTCAGTAGCTTCAAACATTTCTGGTATATGAATAACATGATGTTTTTCAATGGCAAAAATCAATGAATATTGTAAATGCACAAACAGTAATTTCTCCGCATTGCAAGGTGCAATTCTGAAATTTTTTGCTTTTTCCTGCTCCTCTTAGCATGATAAAGAAGATTCAAAGAGAGTGAGATGCCAGCTCCTTTCATTCAGTCAGTAGCTTCAATCATTTCTGGACGTTTTTCAATGGCAAAAATCAATGAATATTGTAAATGCACAAACAGTAATTTCTCCGCATTGCAAGGTGCAATTCTGAAATTTTTTGCTTTTTCCTGCTCCTCTTAGCATGATAAAGAAGATTCAAAGAGAGTGAGGTGCCAGCTCCTTTCATTCAGTCAGTAGCTTCAAACATTTCTGGTATATGAATAACATGTTTTTCAATGGCAAAAATCAATGAATATTGTAAATGCACAAACTGTAATTTCTCCGCATTGCAAGGTGCAATTCTGAAATTTTTTGCTTTTTCCTGCTCCTCTTAGCATGATAAAGAAAATTCAAAGAGAGTGAGATGCCAGCTCCTTTCATTCAGTCAGTAGCTTCAATCATTTCTGGACGTTTTTCAATGGCAAAAATCAATGAATATTGTAAATGCACAAACAGTAATTTCTCCGCATTGCAAGGTGCAATTCTGAAATTTTTTGCTTTTTCCTGCTCCTCTTAGCATGATAAAGAAGATTCAAAGAGAGTGAGATGCCAGCTCCTTTCATTCAGTCAGTAGCTTCAATCATTTCTGGACGTTTTTCAATGGCAAAAATCAATGAATATTGTAAATGCACAAACTGTAATTTCTCCGCATTGTAAGGTGCAATTCTGAAATTTTTTGCTTTTTCCTGCTCCTCTTAGCATGATAAAGAAGATTCAAAGAGAGTGAGATGCCAGCTCCTTTCATTCAGTCAGTAGCTTCAATCATTTCTGGACGTTTTTCAATGGCAAAAATCAATGAATATTGTAAATGCACAAACAGTAATTTCTCCGCATTGCAAGGTGCAATTCTGAAATTTTTTGCTTTTTCCTGCTCCCCTTAGCATGATAAAGAAGATTCAAAGAGAGTGAGATGCCAGCTCCTTTCATTCAGTCAGTAGCTTCAATCATTTCTGGACGTTTTTCAATGGCAAAAATCAATGAATATTGTAAATGCACAAACAGAAATTTCTCCGCATTGCAAGGTGCAATTCTGAAATTTTTTGCTTTTTCCTGCTCCTCTTAGCATGATAAAGAAGATTCAAAGAGAGTGAGATGCCAGCTCCTTTCATTCAGTCAGTAGCTTCAAACATTTCTGGTATATGAATAACATGATGTTTTTCAATGGCAAAAATCAATGAATATTGTAAATGCACAAACAGTAATTTCTCCGCATTGCAAGGTGCAATTCTGAAATTTTTTGCTTTTTCCTGCTCCTCTTAGCATGATAAAGAAGATTCAAAGAGAGTGAGATGCCAGCTCCTTTCGTTCAGTCAGTAGCTTCAATCATTTCTGGACGTTTTTCAATGGCAAAAATCATTGAATATTGTAAATGCACAAACAGTAATTTCTCCGCATTGCAAGGTGCAATTCTGAAATTTTTTACATTTTCCTGCTCCTCTTAGCATGATAAAGAAGATTCAAAGAGAGTGAGATGCCAGCTCCTTTCATTCAGTCAGTAGCTTCAATCATTTCTGGTATATGAATAACATGATGTTTTTCAATGGCAAAAATCAATGAATATTGTAAATGCACAAACAGTAATTTCTCCGCATTGCAAGGTGCAATTCTGAAATTTTTTGCTTTTTCCTGCTCCTCTTAGCATGATAAAGAAGATTCAAAGAGAGTGAGATGCCAGCTCCTTTCATTCAGTCAGTAGCTTCAATCATTTCTGGACGTTTTTCAATGGCAAAAATCAATGAATATTGTAAATGCACAAACAGTAATTTCTCCGCATTGCAAGGTGCAATTCTGAAATTTTTTGCTTTTTCCTGCTCCTCTTAGCATGATAAAGAAGATTCAAAGAGAGTGAGATGCCAGCTCCTTTCATTCAGTCAGTAGCTTCAATCATTTCTGGACGTTTTTCAATGGCAAAAATCAATGAATATTGTAAATGCACAAACAGTAATTTCTCCGCATTGCAAGGTGCAATTCTGAAATTTTTTGCTTTTTCCTGCTCCTCTTAGCATGATAAAGAAGATTCAAAGAGAGTGAGATGCCAGCTCCTTTCATTCAGTCAGTAGCTTCAATCATTTCTGGACGTTTTTCAATGGCAAAAATCAATGAATATTGTAAATGCACAAACAGTAATTTCTCCGCATTGCAAGGTGCAATTCTGAAATTTTTGCTTTTTCCTGCTCCTCTTAGCATGATAAAGAAGATTCAAAGAGAGTGAGGTGCCAGCTCCTTTCATTCAGTCAGTAGCTTCAAACATTTCTGGTATATGAATAACATGATGTTTTTCAATGGCAAAAATCAATGAATATTGTAAATGCACAAACAGTAATTTCTCCGCATTGCAAGGTGCAATTCTGAAATTTTTTGCTTTTTCCTGCTCCTCTTAGCATGATAAAGAAGATTCAAAGAGAGTGAGATGCCAGCTCCTTTCATTCAGTCAGTAGCTTCAATCATTTCTGGACGTTTTTCAATGGCAAAAATCAATGAATATTGTAAATGCACAAACAGTAATTTCTCCGCATTGCAAGGTGCAATTCTGAAATTTTTTGCTTTTTCCTGCTCCTCTTAGCATGATAAAGAAGATTCAAAGAGAGTGAGGTGCCAGCTCCTTTCATTCAGTCAGTAGCTTCAAACATTTCTGGTATATGAATAACATGTTTTTCAATGGCAAAAATCAATGAATATTGTAAATGCACAAACTGTAATTTCTCCGCATTGCAAGGTGCAATTCTGAAATTTTTTGCTTTTTCCTGCTCCTCTTAGCATGATAAAGAAAATTCAAAGAGAGTGAGATGCCAGCTCCTTTCATTCAGTCAGTAGCTTCAATCATTTCTGGACGTTTTTCAATGGCAAAAATCAATGAATATTGTAAATGCACAAACAGTAATTTCTCCGCATTGCAAGGTGCAATTCTGAAATTTTTTGCTTTTTCCTGCTCCTCTTAGCATGATAAAGAAGATTCAAAGAGAGTGAGATGCCAGCTCCTTTCGTTCAGTCAGTAGCTTCAATCATTTCTGGACGTTTTTCAAAGGCAAAAATCATTGAATATTGTAAATGCACAAACAGTAATTTCTCCGCATTGCAAGGTGCAATTCTGAAATTTTTTACTTTTTCCTGCTCCTCTTAGCATGATAAAGAAGATTCAAAGAGAGTGAGATGCCAGCTCCTTTCATTCAGTCAGTAGCTTCAATCATTTCTGGTATATGAATAACATGATGTTTTTCAATGGCAAAAATCAATGAATATTGTAAATGCACAAACAGTAATTTCTCCGCATTGCAAGGTGCAATTCTGAAATTTTTTGCTTTTTCCTGCTCCTCTTAGCATGATAAAGAAGATTCAAAGAGAGTGAGATGCCAGCTCCTTTCATTCAGTCAGTAGCTTCAATCATTTCTGGACGTTTTTCAATGGCAAAAATCATTGAATATTGTAAATGCACAAACAGTAATTTCTCCGCATTGCAAGGTGCAATTCTGAAATTTTTTACTTTTTCCTGCTCCTCTTAGCATGATAAAGAAGATTCAAAGAGAGTGAGATGCCAGCTCCTTTCATTCAGTCAGTAGCTTCAATCATTTCTGGTATATGAATAACATGATGTTTTTCAATGGCAAAAATCAATGAATATTGTAAATGCACAAACAGTAATTTCTCCGCATTGCAAGGTGCAATTCTGAAATTTTTTGCTTTTTCCTGCTCCTCTTAGCATGATAAAGAAGATTCAAAGAGAGTGAGATGCCAGCTCCTTTCATTCAGTCAGTAGCTTCAATCATTTCTGGACGTTTTTCAATGGCAAAAATCAATGAATATTGTAAATGCACAAACAGTAATTGCTCCGCATTGCAAGGTGCAATTCTGAAATTTTTTGCTTTTTCCTGCTCCTCTTAGCATGATAAACAAGATTAAAAGAGAGTGAGATGCCAGCTCCTTTCATTCAGTCAGTAGCTTCAATCATTTCTGGTATATGAATAACGTGATGTTTTTCAATGGCAAAAATCAATGAATATTGTAAATGCACAAACAGTAATTTCTCCGCATTGCAAGGTGCAATTCTGAAATTTTTTGCTTTTTCCTGCTCCTCTTAGCATGATAAAGAAGATTCAAAGAGAGTGAGATGCCAGCTCCTTTCATTCAGTCAGTAGCTTCAAACATTCCTGGTATATGAATAACATGATGTTTTTCAATGGCAAAAATCAATGAATATTGTAAATGCACAAACAGTAATTTCTCCGCATTGCAAGGTGCAATTCTGAAATTTTTTGCTTTTTCCTGCTCCTCTTAGCATGATAAAGAAGATTCAAAGAGAGTGAGATGCCAGCTCCTTTCATTCAGTCAGTAGCTTCAATCATTTCTGGACGTTTTTCAATTGCAAAAATCAATGAATATTGTAAATGCACAAACAGTAATTTCTCCGCATTGCAAGGTGCAACTCTGAAATTTTTTGCTTTTTCCTGCTCCTCTTAGCATGATAAAGAAGATTCAAAGAGAGTGAGATGCCAGCTCCTTTCATTCAGTCAGTAGCTTCAATCATTTCTGGTATATGAATAACGTGATGTTTTTCAATGGCAAAAATCAATGAATATTGTAAATGCACAAACAGTAATTTCTCCGCATTGCAAGGTGCAATTCTGAAATTTTTTGCTTTTTCCTGCTCCTCTTAGCATGATAAAGAAGATTCAAAGAGAGTGAGATGCCAGCTCCTTTCATTCAGTCAGTAGCTTCAAACATTTCTGGTATATGAATAACATGATGTTTTTCAATGGCAAAAATCAATGAATATTGTAAATGCACAAACAGTAATTTCTCCGCATTGCAAGGTGCAATTCTGAAATTTTTTGCTTTTTCCTGCTCCTCTTAGCATGATAAAGAAGATTCAAGGAGAGTGAGATGCCAGCTCCTTTCATTCAGTCAGTAGCTTCAATCATTTCTGGTATATGAATAACATGATGTTTTTCAATGGCAAAAATCAATGAATATTGTAAATGCACAAACAGTAATTTCTCCGCATTGCAAGGTGCAATTCTGAGATTTTTTGCTTTTTCCTGCTCCTCTTAGCATGATAAAGAAGATTCAAAGAGAGTGAGATGCCAGCTCCTTTCATTCAGTCAGTAGCTTCAATCATTTCTGGACGTTTTTCAATGGCAAAAATCAATGAATATTCTAAATGCACAAACAGTAATTTCTCCGCATTGCAAGGTGCAATTCTGAAATTTTTTGCTTTTTCCTGCTCCTCTTAGCATGATAAAGAAGATTCAAAGAGAGTGAGATGCCAGCTCCTTTCATTCAGTCAGTAGCTTCAATCATTTCTGGTATATGAATAACATGATGTTTTTCAATGGCAAAAATCAATGAATATTGTAAATGCACAAACAGTAATTTCTCCGCATTGCAAGGTGCAATTCTGAAATTTTTTGCTTTTTCCTGCTCCTCTTAGCATGATAAAGAAGATTCAAAGAGAGTGAGATGCCAGCTCCTTTCATTCAGTCAGTAGCTTCAATCATTTCTGGACGTTTTTCAATGGCAAAAATCAATGAATATTGTAAATGCACAAACAGTAATTTCTCCGCATTGCAAGGTGCAATTCTGAAATTTTTTGCTTTTTCCTGCTCCTCTTAGCATGATAAAGAAGATTCAAAGAGAGTGAGATGCCAGCTCCTTTCATTCAGTCAGTAGCTTCAATCATTTCTGGACGTTTTTCAATGGCAAAAATCAATGAATATTGTAAATGCACAAACAGTAATTTCTCCGCATTGCAAGGTGCAATTCTGAAATTTTTTGCTTTTTCCTGCTCCTCTTAGCATGATAAAAAAGATTCAAAGAGAGTGAGATGCCAGCTCCTTTCATTCAGTCAGTAGCTTCAAACATTTCTGGTATATGAATAACATGATGTTTTTCAATGGCAAAAATCAATGAATATTGTAAATGCACAAACAGTAATTTCTCCGCATTGCAAGGTGCAATTCTGAAATTTTTTGCTTTTTCCTGCTCCTCTTAGCATGTTAAAGAAGATTCAAAGAGAGTGAGACGCCAGCTCCTTTCGTTCAGTCAGTAGCTTCAATCATTTCTGGACGTTTTTCAATGGCAAAAATCATTGAATATTGTAAATGCACAAACAGTAATTTCTCCGCATTGCAAGGTGCAATTCTGAAATTTTTTACTTTTTCCTGCTCCTCTTAGCATGATAAAGAAGATTCAAAGAGAGTGAGATGCCAGCTCCTTTCATTCAGTCAGTAGCTTCAATCATTTCTGGTATATGAATAACATGATGTTTTTCAATGGCAAAAATCAATGAATATTGTAAATGCACAAACAGTAATTTCTCCGCATTGCAAGGTGCAATTCTGAAATTTTTTGCTTTTTCCTGCTCCTCTTAGCATGATAAAGAAGATTCAAAGAGAGTGAGACGCCAGCTCCTTTCGTTCAGTCAGTAGCTTCAATCATTTCTGGACGTTTTTCAATGGCAAAAATCATTGAATATTGTAAATGCACAAACAGTAATTTCTCCGCATTGCAAGGTGCAATTCTGAAATTTTTTGCTTTTTCCTGCTCCTCTTAGCATGATAAAGAAGATTCAAAGAGAGTGAGATGCCAGCTCCTTTCATTCAGTCAGTAGCTTCAATCATTTCTGGTATATGAATAACATGATGTTTTTCAATGGCAAAAATCAATGAATATTGTAAATGCACAAACAGTAATTTCTCCGCATTGCAAGGTGCAATTCTGAAATTTTTTGCTTTTTCCTGCTCCTCTTAGCATGATAAAGAAGATTCAAAGAGAGTGAGATGCCAGCTCCTTTCATTCAGTCAGTAGCTTCAATCATTTCTGGTATATGAATAACATGATGTTTTTCAATGGCAAAAATCAATGAATATTGTAAATGCACAAACAGTAATTTCTCCGCATTGCAAGGTGCAATTCTGAAATTTTTTGCTTTTTCCTGCTCCTCTTAGCATGATAAAGAAGATTCAAAGAGAGTGAGATGCCAGCTCCTTTCATTCAGTCAGTAGCTTCAATCATTTCTGGACGTTTTTCAATGGCAAAAATCAATGAATATTGTAAATGCACAAACAGTAATTTCTCCGCATTGCAAGGTGCAATTCTGAAATTTTTTGCTTTTTCCTGCTCCTCTTAGCATGATAAAGAAGATTCAAAGAGAGTGAGATGCCAGCTCCTTTCATTCAGTCAGTAGCTTCAATCATTTCTGGACGTTTTTCAATGGCAAAAATCAATGAATATTGTAAATGCACAAACAGTAATTTCTCCGCATTGCAAGGTGCAATTCTGAAATTTTTTGCTTTTTCCTGCTCCTCTTAGCATGATAAAAAAGATTCAAAGAGAGTGAGATGCCAGCTCCTTTCATTCAGTCAGTAGCTTCAAACATTTCTGGTATATGAATAACATGATGTTTTTCAATGGCAAAAATCAATGAATATTGTAAATGCACAAACAGTAATTTCTCCGCATTGCAAGGTGCAATTCTGAAATTTTTTGCTTTTTCCTGCTCCTCTTAGCATGTTAAAGAAGATTCAAAGAGAGTGAGACGCCAGCTCCTTTCGTTCAGTCAGTAGCTTCAATCATTTCTGGACGTTTTTCAATGGCAAAAATCATTGAATATTGTAAATGCACAAACAGTAATTTCTCCGCATTGCAAGGTGCAATTCTGAAATTTTTTACTTTTTCCTGCTCCTCTTAGCATGATAAAGAAGATTCAAAGAGAGTGAGATGCCAGCTCCTTTCATTCAGTCAGTAGCTTCAATCATTTCTGGTATATGAATAACATGATGTTTTTCAATGGCAAAAATCAATGAATATTGTAAATGCACAAACAGTAATTTCTCCGCATTGCAAGGTGCAATTCTGAAATTTTTTGCTTTTTCCTGCTCCTCTTAGCATGATAAAGAAGATTCAAAGAGAGTGAGACGCCAGCTCCTTTCGTTCAGTCAGTAGCTTCAATCATTTCTGGACGTTTTTCAATGGCAAAAATCATTGAATATTGTAAATGCACAAACAGTAATTTCTCCGCATTGCAAGGTGCAATTCTGAAATTTTTTACTTTTTCCTGCTCCTCTTAGCATGATAAAGAAGATTCAAAGAGAGTGAGATGCCAGCTCCTTTCATTCAGTCAGTAGCTTCAATCATTTCTGGTATATGAATAACATGATGTTTTTCAATGGCAAAAATCAATGAATATTGTAAATGCACAAACAGTAATTTCTCCGCATTGCAAGGTGCAATTCTGAAATTTTTTGCTTTTTCCTGCTCCTCTTAGCATGATAAAGAAGATTCAAAGAGAGTGAGATGCCAGCTCCTTTCATTCAGTCAGTAGCTTCAATCATTTCTGGACGTTTTTCAATGGCAAAAATCAACGAATATTGTAAATGCACAAACAGTAATTTCTCCGCATTGCAAGGTGCAATTCTGAAATTTTTTGCTTTTTCCTGCTCCTCTTAGCATGATAAAGAAGATTCAAAGAGAGTGAGATGCCAGCTCCTTTCATTCAGTCAGTAGCTTCAATCATTTCTGGTATATGAATAACATGATGTTTTTCAATGGCAAAAATCAATGAATATTGTAAATGCACAAACAGTAATTTCTCCGCATTGCAAGGTGCAATTCTGAAATTTTTTGCTTTTTCCTGCTCCTCTTAGCATGATAAAAAAGATTCAAAGAGAGTGAGATGCCAGCTCCTTTCATTCAGTCAGTAGCTTCAATCATTTCTGGTATATGAATAACGTGATGTTTTTCAATGGCAAAAATCAATGAATATTGTAAATGCACAAACAGTAATTTCTCCGCATTGCAAGGTGCAATTCTGAAATTTTTTGCTTTTTCCTGCTCCTCTTAGCATGATAAAGAAGATTCAAAGAGAGTGAGATGCCAGCTCCTTTCATTCAGTCAGTAGCTTCAAACATTTCTGGTATATGAATAACATGATGTTTTTCAATGGCAAAAATCAATGAATATTGTAAATGCACAAACAGTAATTTCTCCGCATTGCAAGGTGCAATTCTGAAATTTTTTGCTTTTTCCTGCTCCTCTTAGCATGATAAAGAAGATTCAAAGAGAGTGAGATGCCAGCTCCTTTCATTCAGTCAGTAGCTTCAATCATTTCTGGACGTTTTTCAATGGCAAAAATCAATGAATATTGTAAATGCACAAACAGTAATTTCTCCGCATTGCAAGGTGCAATTCTGAAATTTTTTGCTTTTTCCTGCTCCTCTTAGCATGATAAAGAAGATTCAAAGAGAGTGAGATGCCAGCTCCTTTCATTCAGTCAGTAGCTTCAATCATTTCTGGACGTTTTTCAATGGCAAAAATCAATGAATATTGTAAATGCACAAACAGTAATTTCTCCGCATTGCAAGGTGCAATTCTGAAATTTTTTGCTTTTTCCTGCTCCTCTTAGCATGATAAAAAAGATTCAAAGAGAGTGAGATGCCAGCTCCTTTCATTCAGTCAGTAGCTTCAATCATTTCTGGTATATGAATAACGTGATGTTTTTCAATGGCAAAAATCAATGAATATTGTAAATGCACAAACAGTAATTTCTCCGCATTGCAAGGTGCAATTCTGAAATTTTTTGCTTTTTCCTGCTCCTCTTAGCATGATAAAGAAGATTCAAAGAGAGTGAGATGCCAGCTCCTTTCATTCAGTCAGTAGCTTCAAACATTCCTGGTATATGAATAACATGATGTTTTTCAATGGCAAAAATCAATGAATATTGTAAATGCACAAACAGTAATTTCTCCGCATTGCAAGGTGCAATTCTGAAATTTTTTGCTTTTTCCTGCTCCTCTTAGCATGATAAAGAAGATTCAAAGAGAGTGAGATGCCAGCTCCTTTCATTCAGTCAGTAGCTTCAATCATTTCTGGACGTTTTTCAATTGCAAAAATCAATGAATATTGTAAATGCACAAACAGTAATTTCTCCGCATTGCAAGGTGCAACTCTGAAATTTTTTGCTTTTTCCTGCTCCTCTTAGCATGATAAAGAAGATTCAAAGAGAGTGAGATGCCAGCTCCTTTCATTCAGTCAGTAGCTTCAATCATTTCTGGTATATGAATAACGTGATGTTTTTCAATGGCAAAAATCAATGAATATTGTAAATGCACAAACAGTAATTTCTCCGCATTGCAAGGTGCAATTCTGAAATTTTTTGCTTTTTCCTGCTCCTCTTAGCATGATAAAGAAGATTCAAAGAGAGTGAGATGCCAGCTCCTTTCATTCAGTCAGTAGCTTCAAACATTTCTGGTATATGAATAACATGATGTTTTTCAATGGCAAAAATCAATGAATATTGTAAATGCACAAACAGTAATTTCTCCGCATTGCAAGGTGCAATTCTGAAATTTTTTGCTTTTTCCTGCTCCTCTTAGCATGATAAAGAAGATTCAAGGAGAGTGAGATGCCAGCTCCTTTCATTCAGTCAGTAGCTTCAATCATTTCTGGTATATGAATAACATGATGTTTTTCAATGGCAAAAATCAATGAATATTGTAAATGCACAAACAGTAATTTCTCCGCATTGCAAGGTGCAATTCTGAGATTTTTTGCTTTTTCCTGCTCCTCTTAGCATGATAAAGAAGATTCAAAGAGAGTGAGATGCCAGCTCCTTTCATTCAGTCAGTAGCTTCAATCATTTCTGGACGTTTTTCAATGGCAAAAATCAATGAATATTCTAAATGCACAAACAGTAATTTCTCCGCATTGCAAGGTGCAATTCTGAAATTTTTTGCTTTTTCCTGCTCCTCTTAGCATGATAAAGAAGATTCAAAGAGAGTGAGATGCCAGCTCCTTTCATTCAGTCAGTAGCTTCAATCATTTCTGGTATATGAATAACATGATGTTTTTCAATGGCAAAAATCAATGAATATTGTAAATGCACAAACAGTAATTTCTCCGCATTGCAAGGTGCAATTCTGAAATTTTTTGCTTTTTCCTGCTCCTCTTAGCATGATAAAGAAGATTCAAAGAGAGTGAGATGCCAGCTCCTTTCATTCAGTCAGTAGCTTCAATCATTTCTGGACGTTTTTCAATGGCAAAAATCAATGAATATTGTAAATGCACAAACAGTAATTTCTCCGCATTGCAAGGTGCAATTCTGAAATTTTTTGCTTTTTCCTGCTCCTCTTAGCATGATAAAGAAGATTCAAAGAGAGTGAGATGCCAGCTCCTTTCATTCAGTCAGTAGCTTCAATCATTTCTGGACGTTTTTCAATGGCAAAAATCAATGAATATTGTAAATGCACAAACAGTAATTTCTCCGCATTGCAAGGTGCAATTCTGAAATTTTTTGCTTTTTCCTGCTCCTCTTAGCATGATAAAAAAGATTCAAAGAGAGTGAGATGCCAGCTCCTTTCATTCAGTCAGTAGCTTCAAACATTTCTGGTATATGAATAACATGATGTTTTTCAATGGCAAAAATCAATGAATATTGTAAATGCACAAACAGTAATTTCTCCGCATTGCAAGGTGCAATTCTGAAATTTTTTGCTTTTTCCTGCTCCTCTTAGCATGTTAAAGAAGATTCAAAGAGAGTGAGACGCCAGCTCCTTTCGTTCAGTCAGTAGCTTCAATCATTTCTGGACGTTTTTCAATGGCAAAAATCATTGAATATTGTAAATGCACAAACAGTAATTTCTCCGCATTGCAAGGTGCAATTCTGAAATTTTTTACTTTTTCCTGCTCCTCTTAGCATGATAAAGAAGATTCAAAGAGAGTGAGATGCCAGCTCCTTTCATTCAGTCAGTAGCTTCAATCATTTCTGGTATATGAATAACATGATGTTTTTCAATGGCAAAAATCAATGAATATTGTAAATGCACAAACAGTAATTTCTCCGCATTGCAAGGTGCAATTCTGAAATTTTTTGCTTTTTCCTGCTCCTCTTAGCATGATAAAGAAGATTCAAAGAGAGTGAGACGCCAGCTCCTTTCGTTCAGTCAGTAGCTTCAATCATTTCTGGACGTTTTTCAATGGCAAAAATCATTGAATATTGTAAATGCACAAACAGTAATTTCTCCGCATTGCAAGGTGCAATTCTGAAATTTTTTACTTTTTCCTGCTCCTCTTAGCATGATAAAGAAGATTCAAAGAGAGTGAGATGCCAGCTCCTTTCATTCAGTCAGTAGCTTCAATCATTTCTGGTATATGAATAACATGATGTTTTTCAATGGCAAAAATCAATGAATATTGTAAATGCACAAACAGTAATTTCTCCGCATTGCAAGGTGCAATTCTGAAATTTTTTGCTTTTTCCTGCTCCTCTTAGCATGATAAAGAAGATTCAAAGAGAGTGAGATGCCAGCTCCTTTCATTCAGTCAGTAGCTTCAATCATTTCTGGACGTTTTTCAATGGCAAAAATCAACGAATATTGTAAATGCACAAACAGTAATTTCTCCGCATTGCAAGGTGCAATTCTGAAATTTTTTGCTTTTTCCTGCTCCTCTTAGCATGATAAAGAAGATTCAAAGAGAGTGAGATGCCAGCTCCTTTCATTCAGTCAGTAGCTTCAATCATTTCTGGTATATGAATAACATGATGTTTTTCAATGGCAAAAATCAATGAATATTGTAAATGCACAAACAGTAATTTCTCCGCATTGCAAGGTGCAATTCTGAAATTTTTTGCTTTTTCCTGCTCCTCTTAGCATGATAAAAAAGATTCAAAGAGAGTGAGATGCCAGCTCCTTTCATTCAGTCAGTAGCTTCAATCATTTCTGGTATATGAATAACGTGATGTTTTTCAATGGCAAAAATCAATGAATATTGTAAATGCACAAACAGTAATTTCTCCGCATTGCAAGGTGCAATTCTGAAATTTTTTGCTTTTTCCTGCTCCTCTTAGCATGATAAAGAAGATTCAAAGAGAGTGAGATGCCAGCTCCTTTCATTCAGTCAGTAGCTTCAAACATTTCTGGTATATGAATAACATGATGTTTTTCAATGGCAAAAATCAATGAATATTGTAAATGCACAAACAGTAATTTCTCCGCATTGCAAGGTGCAATTCTGAAATTTTTTGCTTTCTCCTGCTCCTCTTAGCATGATAAAGAAGATTCAAAGAGAGTGAGATGCCAGCTCCTTTCATTCAGTCAGTAGCTTCAATCATTTCTGGACGTTTTTCAATGGCAAAAATCAATGAATATTGTAAATGCACAAACAGTAATTTCTCCGCATTGCAAGGTGCAATTCTGAAATTTTTTGCTTTTTCCTGCTCCTCTTAGCATGATAAAGAAGATTCAAAGAGAGTGAGATGCCAGCTCCTTTCATTCAGTCAGTAGCTTCAATCATTTCTGGACGTTTTTCAATGGCAAAAATCAATGAATATTGTAAATGCACAAACAGTAATTTCTCCGCATTGCAAGGTGCAATTCTGAAATTTTTTGCTTTTTCCTGCTCCTCTTAGCATGATAAAAAAGATTCAAAGAGAGTGAGATGCCAGCTCCTTTCATTCAGTCAGTAGCTTCAAACATTTCTGGTATATGAATAACATGATGTTTTTCAATGGCAAAAATCAATGAATATTGTAAATGCACAAACAGTAATTTCTCCGCATTGCAAGGTGCAATTCTGAAATTTTTTGCTTTTTCCTGCTCCTCTTAGCATGATAAAGAAGATTCAAAGAGAGTGAGACGCCAGCTTCCTTTCGTTCAGTCAGTAGCTTCAATCATTTCTGGACGTTTTTGAATGGCAAAAATCATTGAATATTGTAAATGCACAAACAGTAATTTCTCCGCATTGCAAGGTGCAATTCTGAAATTTTTTACTTTTTCCTGCTCCTCTTAGCATGATAAAGAAGATTCAAAGAGAGTGAGATGCCAGCTCCTTTCATTCAGTCAGTAGCTTCAATCATTTCTGGTATATGAATAACATGATGTTTTTCAATGGCAAAAATCAATGAATATTGTAAATGCACAAACAGTAATTTCTCCGCATTGCAAGGTGCAATTCTGAAATTTTTTGCTTTTTCCTGCTCCTCTTAGCATGATAAAGAAGATTCAAAGAGAGTGAGACGCCAGCTCCTTTCGTTCAGTCAGTAGCTTCAATCATTTCTGGACGTTTTTCAATGGCAAAAATCATTGAATATTGTAAATGCACAAACAGTAATTTCTCCGCATTGCAAGGTGCAATTCTGAAATTTTTTACTTTTTCCTGCTCCTCTTAGCATGATAAAGAAGATTCAAAGAGAGTGAGATGCCAGCTCCTTTCATTCAGTCAGTAGCTTCAATCATTTCTGGTATATGAATAACATGATGTTTTTCAATGGCAAAAATCAATGAATATTGTAAATGCACAAACAGTAATTTCTCCGCATTGCAAGGTGCAATTCTGAAATTTTTTGCTTTTTCCTGCTCCTCTTAGCATGATAAAGAAGATTCAAAGAGAGTGAGATGCCAGCTCCTTTCATTCAGTCAGTAGCTTCAATCATTTCTGGACGTTTTTCAATGGCAAAAATCAACGAATATTGTAAATGCACAAACAGTAATTTCTCCGCATTGCAAGGTGCAATTCTGAAATTTTTTGCTTTTTCCTGCTCCTCTTAGCATGATAAAGAAGATTCAAAGAGAGTGAGATGCCAGCTCCTTTCATTCAGTCAGTAGCTTCAATCATTTCTGGTATATGAATAACATGATGTTTTTCAATGGCAAAAATCAATGAATATTGTAAATGCACAAACAGTAATTTCTCCGCATTGCAAGGTGCAATTCTGAAATTTTTTGCTTTTTCCTGCTCCTCTTAGCATGATAAAGAAGATTCAAAGAGAGTGAGATGCCAGCTCCTTTCATTCAGTCAGTAGCTTCAATCATTTCTGGTATATGAATAACATGATGTTTTTCAATGGCAAAAATCAATGAATATTGTAAATGCACAAACAGTAATTTCTCCGCATTGCAAGGTGCAATTCTGAAATTTTTTGCTTTTTCCTGCTCCTCTTAGCATGATAAAAAAGATTCAAAGAGAGTGAGATGCCAGCTCCTTTCATTCAGTCAGTAGCTTCAATCATTTCTGGTATATGAATAACGTGATGTTTTTCAATGGCAAAAATCAATGAATATTGTAAATGCACAAACAGTAATTTCTCCGCATTGCAAGGTGCAATTCTGAAATTTTTTGCTTTTTCCTGCTCCTCTTAGCATGATAAAGAAGATTCAAAGAGAGTGAGATGCCAGCTCCTTTCATTCAGTCAGTAGCTTCAAACATTTCTGGTATATGAATAACATGATGTTTTTCAATGGCAAAAATCAATGAATATTGTAAATGCACAAACAGTAATTTCTCCGCATTGCAAGGTGCAATTCTGAAATTTTTTGCTTTTTCCTGCTCCTCTTAGCATGATAAAGAAGATTCAAGGAGAGTGAGATGCCAGCTCCTTTCATTCAGTCAGTAGCTTCAAACATTTCTGGTATATGAATAACATGATGTTTTTCAATGGCAAAAATCAATGAATATTGTAAATGCACAAACAGTAATTTCTCCGCATTGCAAGGTGCAATTCTGAAATTTTTTGCTTTATCCTGCTCCTCTTAGCATGATAAAGAAGATTCAAAGAGAGTGAGATGCCAGCTCCTTTCATTCAGTCAGTAGCTTCAATCATTTCTGGACGTTTTTCAATGGCAAAAATCATTGAATATTGTAAATGCACAAACAGTAATTTCTCCGCATTGCAAGGTGCAATTCTGAAATTTTTTACTTTTTCCTGCTCCTCTTAGCATGATAAAGAAGATTCAAAGAGAGTGAGATGCCAGCTCCTTTCATTCAGTCAGTAGCTTCAATCATTTCTGGTATATGAATAACATGATGTTTTTCAATGGCAAAAATCAATGAATATTGTAAATGCACAAACAGTAATTTCTCCGCATTGCAAGGTGCAATTCTGAGATTTTTTGCTTTTTCCTGCTCCTCTTAGCATGATAAAGAAGATTCAAAGAGAGTGAGATGCCAGCTCCTTTCATTCAGTCAGTAGCTTCAATCATTTCTGGACGTTTTTCAATGGCAAAAATCAATGAATATTCTAAATGCACAAACAGTAATTTCTCCGCATTGCAAGGTGCAATTCTGAAATTTTTTGCTTTTTCCTGCTCCTCTTAGCATGATAAACAAGATTCAAAGAGAGTGAGATGCCAGCTCCTTTCATTCAGTCAGTAGCTTCAATCATTTCTGGACGTTTTTCAATGGCAAAAATCAATGAATATTGTAAATGCACAAACAGTAATTTCTCCGCATTGCAAGGTGCAATTCTGAAATTTTTTGCTTTTTCCTGCTCCTCTTAGCATGATAAAGAAGATTCAAAGAGAGTGAGAAGCCAGCTCCTTTCATTCAGTCAGTAGCTTCAATCATTTCTGGACGTTTTTCAATTGCAAAAATCAATGAATATTGTAAATGCACAAACAGTAATTTCTCCGCATTGCAAGGTGCAATTCTGAAATTTTTTGCTTTTTCCTGCTCCTCTTAGCATGATAAAGAAGATTCAAAGAGAGTGAGATGCCAGCTCCTTTCATTCAGTCAGTAGCTTCAATCATTTCTGGTATATGAATAACATGATGTTTTTCAATGGCAAAAATCAATGAATATTGTAAATGCACAAACAGTAATTTCTCCGCATTGCAAGGTGCAATTCTGAAATTTTTTGCTTTTTCCTGCTCCTCTTAGCATGATAAAGAAGATTCAAAGAGAGTGAGATGCCAGCTCCTTTCATTCAGTCAGTAGCTTCAATCATTTCTGGACGTTTTTCAATGGCAAAAATCAATGAATATTGTAAATGCACAAACAGTAATTTCTCCGCATTGCAAGGTGCAATTCTGAAATTTTTTGCTTTTTCCTGCTCCTCTTAGCATGATAAAGAAGATTCAAAGAGAGTGAGATGCCAGCTCCTTTCATTCAGTCAGTAGCTTCAATCATTTCTGGACGTTTTTCAATGGCAAAAATCAATGAATATTGTAAATGCACAAACAGTAATTTCTCCGCATTGCAAGGTGCAATTCTGAAATTTTTTGCTTTTTCCTGCTCCTCTTAGCATGATAAAAAAGATTCAAAGAGAGTGAGATGCCAGCTCCTTTCATTCAGTCAGTAGCTTCAAACATTTCTGGTATATGAATAACATGATGTTTTTCAATGGCAAAAATCAATGAATATTGTAAATGCACAAACAGTAATTTCTCCGCATTGCAAGGTGCAATTCTGAAATTTTTTGCTTTTTCCTGCTCCTCTTAGCATGATAAAGAAGATTCAAAGAGAGTGAGACGCCAGCTCCTTTCGTTCAGTCAGTAGCTTCAATCATTTCTGGACGTTTTTCAATGGCAAAAATCATTGAATATTGTAAATGCACAAACAGTAATTTCTCCGCATTGCAAGGTGCAATTCTGAAATTTTTTACTTTTTCCTGCTCCTCTTAGCATGATAAAGAAGATTCAAAGAGAGTGAGATGCCAGCTCCTTTCATTCAGTCAGTAGCTTCAATCATTTCTGGTATATGAATAACATGATGTTTTTCAATGGCAAAAATCAATGAATATTGTAAATGCACAAACAGTAATTTCTCCGCATTGCAAGGTGCAATTCTGAAATTTTTTGCTTTTTCCTGCTCCTCTTAGCATGATAAAGAAGATTCAAAGAGAGTGAGATGCCAGCTCCTTTCATTCAGTCAGTAGCTTCAATCATTTCTGGACGTTTTTCAATGGCAAAAATCAACGAATATTGTAAATGCACAAACAGTAATTTCTCCGCATTGCAAGGTGCAATTCTGAAATTTTTTGCTTTTTCCTGCTCCTCTTAGCATGATAAAGAAGATTCAAAGAGAGTGAGATGCCAGCTCCTTACATTCAGTCAGTAGCTTCAATCATTTCTGGTAAATGAATAACATGATGTTTTTCAATGGCAAAAATCAATGAATTTTGTAAATGCACAAACAGTAATTTCTCCGCATTGCAAGGCGCAATTCTGAAATTTTTTGCTTTTTCCTGCTCCTCTTAGCATGATAAAGAAGATTCAAAGAGAGTGAGATGCCAGCTCCTTTCAATCAGTCAGTAGCTTCAATCATTTCTGGACGTTTTTCAATGGCAAAAATCAATGAATATTGTAAATGCACAAACAGTAATTTCTCCGCATTGCAAGGTGCAATTCTGAAATTTTTTGCTTTTTCCTGCTCCTCTTAGCATGATAAAGAAGATTCAAAGAGAGTGAGATGCCAGCTCCTTTCATTCAGTCAGTAGCTTCAATCATTTCTGGACGTTTTTCAATGGCAAAAATCAATGAATATTGTAAATGCACAAACAGTAATTTTTCCGCATTGCAAGGTGCAATTCTGAAATTTTTTGCTTATTCCTGCTCCTCTTAGCATGATAAAGAAGATTCAAAGAGAGTGAGGTGCCAGCTCCTTTCATTCAGTCAGTAGCTTCAAACATTTCTGGTATATGAATAACGTTTTTCAATGGCAAAAATCAATGAATATTGTAAATGCACAAACAGTTATTTCTCCGCATTGCAAGGTGCAATTCTGAAATTTTTTGCTTTTTCCTGCTCCTCTTAGCATGATAAAGAAGATTCAAAGAGAGTGAGATGCCAGCTCCTTTCATTCAGTCAGTAGCTTCAATCATTTCTGGACGTTTTTCAATGGCAAAAATCAATGAATATTGTAAATGCACAAACAGTAATTTCTCCGCATTGCAAGGTGCAATTCTGAAATTTTTTGCTTTTTCCTGCTCCTCTTAGCATGATAAAGAAGATTCAAAGAGAGTGAGATGCCAGCTCCTTTCATTCAGTCAGTAGCTTCAATCATTTCTGGACGTTTTTCAATGGCAAAAATCAATGAATATTGTAAATGCACAAACAGTAATTTCTCCGCATTGCAAGGTGCAATTCTGAAATTTTTTGCTTTTTCCTGCTCCTCTTAGCATGATAAAGAAGATTCAAAGAGAGTGAGATGCCAGCTCCTTTCATTCAGTCAGTAGCTTCAATCATTTCTGGACGTTTTTCAATGGCAAAAATCAATGAATATTGTAAATGCACAAACAGTAATTTCTCCGCATTGCAAGGTGCAATTCTGCAATTTTTGCTTTTTCCTGCTCCTCTTAGCATGATAAAGAAGATTCAAAGAGAGTGAGGTGCCAGCTCCTTTCATTCAGTCAGTAGCTTCAAACATTTCTGGTATATGAATAACATGTTTTTCAATGGCAAAAATCAATGAATATTGTAAATGCACAAACAGTAATTTCTCCGCATTGCAAGGAGCAATTCTGAAATTTTTTGCTTTTTCCTGCTCCTCTTAGCATGATAAAGAAGATTCAAAGAGAGTGAGATGCCAGCTCCTTTCATTCAGTCAGTAGCTTCAATCATTTCTGGACGTTTTTCAATGGCAAAAATCAATGAATATTGTAAATGCACAAACTGTAATTTCTCCGCATTGCAAGGTGCAATTCTGAAATTTTTTGCTTTTTCCTGCTCCTCTTAGCATGATAAAGAAGATTCAAAGAGAGTGAGATGCCAGCTCTTTTCATTCAGTCAGTAGCTTCAATCATTTCTGGACGTTTTTCAATGGCAAAAATCAATGAATATTGTAAATGCACAAACAGTAATTTCTCCGCATTGCAAGGTGCAATTCTGAAATTTTTTGCTTTTTCCTGCTCCTCTTAGCATGATAAAGAAGATTCAAAGAGAGTGAGATGCCAGCTCCTTTCATTCAATCAGTAGCTTCAAACATTTCTGGTATATGAATAACATGATGTTTTTCAATGGCAAAAATCAATGAATATTGTAAATGCACAAACAGTAATTTCTCCGCATTGCAAGGTGCAATTCTGAAATTTTTTGCTTTTTCCTGCTCCTCTTAGCATGATAAAGAAGATTCAAAGAGAGTGAGATGCCAGCTCCTTTCATTCAGTCAGTAGCTTCAATCATTTCTGGACGTTTTTCAATGGCAAAAATCAATGAATATTGTAAATGCACAAACAGTAATTTCTCCGCATTGCAAGGTGCAATTCTGAAATTTTTTGCTTTTTCCTGCTCCTCCTAGCATGATAAAGAAGATTCAAAGAGAGTGAGATGCCAGCTCCTTACATTCAGTCAGTAGCTTCAATCATTTCTGGTAAATGAATAACATGATGTTTTTCAATGGCAAAAATCAATGAATTTTGTAAATGCACAAACAGTAATTTCTCCGCATTGCAAGGCGCAATTCTGAAATTTTTTGCTTTTTCCTGCTCCTCTTAGCATGATAAAGAAGATTCAAAGAGAGTGAGATGCCAGCTCCTTTCAATCAGTCAGTAGCTTCAATCATTTCTGGACGTTTTTCAATGGCAAAAATCAATGAATATTGTAAATGCACAAACAGTAATTTCTCCGCATTGCAAGGTGCAATTCTGAAATTTTTTGCTTTTTCCTGCTCCTCTTAGCATGATAAAGAAGATTCAAAGAGAGTGAGATGCCAGCTCCTTTCATTCAGTCAGTAGCTTCAATCATTTCTGGACGTTTTTCAATGGCAAAAATC
This sequence comes from Phyllobates terribilis, assembly GCF_046119375.1. NCBI lineage: Eukaryota > Metazoa > Chordata > Amphibia > Anura > Dendrobatidae > Phyllobates > Phyllobates terribilis. The sequence goes on from NW_027365380.1 coordinate 79,357, forward strand.
AATGAATATTGTAAATGCACAAACAGTAATTTTTCCGCATTGCAAGGTGCAATTCTGAAATTTTTTGCTTATTCCTGCTCCTCTTAGCATGATAAAGAAGATTCAAAGAGAGTGAGGTGCCAGCTCCTTTCATTCAGTCAGTAGCTTCAAACATTTCTGGTATATGAATAACGTTTTTCAATGGCAAAAATCAATGAATATTGTAAATGCACAAACAGTTATTTCTCCGCATTGCAAGGTGCAATTCTGAAATTTTTTGCTTTTTCCTGCTCCTCTTAGCATGATAAAGAAGATTCAAAGAGAGTGAGATGCCAGCTCCTTTCATTCAGTCAGTAGCTTCAATCATTTCTGGACGTTTTTCAATGGCAAAAATCAATGAATATTGTAAATGCACAAACAGTAATTTCTCCGCATTGCAAGGTGCAATTCTGAAATTTTTTGCTTTTTCCTGCTCCTCTTAGCATGATAAAGAAGATTCAAAGAGAGTGAGATGCCAGCTCCTTTCATTCAGTCAGTAGCTTCAATCATTTCTGGACGTTTTTCAATGGCAAAAATCAATGTATATTGTAAATGCACAAACAGTAATTTCTCCGCATTGCAAGGTGCAATTCTGAAATTTTTTGCTTTTTCCTGCTCCTCTTAGCATGATAAAGAAGATTCAAAGAGAGTGAGATGCCAGCTCCTTTCATTCAGTCAGTAGCTTCAATCATTTCTGGACGTTTTTCAATGGCAAAAATCAATGAATATTGTAAATGCACAAACAGTAATTTCTCCGCATTGCAAGGTGCAATTCTGAAATTTTTTGCTTTTTCCTGCTCCTCTTAGCATGATAAAGAAGATTCAAAGAGAGTGAGGTGCCAGCTCCTTTCATTCAGTCAGTAGCTTCAAACATTTCTGGTATATGAATAACATGTTTTTCAATGGCAAAAATCAATGAATATTGTAAATGCACAAACAGTAATTTCTCCGCATTGCAAGGAGCAATTCTGAAATTTTTTGCTTTTTCCTGCTCCTCTTAGCATGATAAAGAAGATTCAAAGAGAGTGAGATGCCAGCTCCTTTCATTCAGTCAGTAGCTTCAATCATTTCTGGACGTTTTTCAATGGCAAAAATCAATGAATATTGTAAATGCACAAACTGTAATTTCTCCGCATTGCAAGGTGCAATTCTGAAATTTTTTGCTTTTTCCTGCTCCTCTTAGCATGATAAAGAAGATTCAAAGAGAGTGAGATGCCAGCTCCTTTCATTCAGTCAGTAGCTTCAATCATTTCTGGACGTTTTTCAATGGCAAAAATCAATGAATATTGTAAATGCACAAACAGTAATTTCTCCGCATTGCAAGGTGCAATTCTGAAATTTTTTGCTTTTTCCTGCTCCTCTTAGCATGATAAAGAAGATTCAAAGAGAGTGAGATGCCAGCTCCTTTCATTCAGTCAGTAGCTTCAAACATTTCTGGTATATGAATAACATGATGTTTTTCAATGGCAAAAATTAATGAATATTGTAAATGCACAAACAGTAATTTCTCCGCATTGCAAGGTGCAATTCTGAAATTTTTTGCTTTTTCCAGCTCCTCTTAGCATGATAAAGAAGATTCAAAGAGAGTGAGATGCCAGCTCCTTTCATTCAGTCAGTAGCTTCAATCATTTCTGGACGTTTTTCAATGGCAAAAATCAATGAATATTGTAAATGCACAAACAGTAATTTCTCCGCATTGCAAGGTGCAATTCTGAAATTTTTTGCTTTATCCTGCTCCTCTTAGCATGATAAAGTAGATTCAAAGAGAGTGAGGTGCCAGCTCCTTTCATTCAGTCAGTAGCTTCAAACATTTCTGGTATATGAATAACATGTTTTTCAATGGCAAAAATCAATGAATATTGTAAATGCACAAACAGTAATTTCTCCGCATTGCAAGGTGCAATTCTGAAATTTTTTGCTTTTTCCTGCTCCTCTTAGCATGATAAAGAAAATTCAAAGAGAGTGAGATGCCAGCTCCTTTCATTCAGTCAGTAGCTTCAATCATTTCTGGACGTTTTTCAATGGCAAAAATCAATGAATATTGTAAATGCACAAACAGTAATTTCTCCGCATTGCAAGGTGCAATTCTGAAATTTTTTGCTTTTTCCTGCTCCTCTTAGCATGATAAAGAAGATTCAAAGAGAGTGAGATGCCAGCTCCTTTCATTCAGTCAGTAGCTTCAATCATTTCTGGACGTTTTTCAATGGCAAAAATCAATGAATATTGTAAATGCACAAACAGTAATTTCTCCGCATTGCAAGGTGCAATTCTGAAATTTTTTGCTTTTTCCTGCTCCTCTTAGCATGATAAAGAAGATTCAAAGAGAGTGAGATGCCAGCTCCTTTCATTCAGTCAGTAGCTTCAATCATTTCTGGACGTTTTTCAATGGCAAAAATCAATGAATATTGTAAATGCACAAACAGTAATTTCTCCGCATTGCAAGGTGCAATTCTGAAATTTTTTGCTTTTTCCTGCTCCTCTTAGCATGATAAAGAAGATTCAAAGAGAGTGAGATGCCAGCTCCTTTCATTCAGTCAGTAGCTTCAATCATTTCTGGACGTTTTTCAATGGCAAAAATCAATGAATATTGTAAATGCACAAACAGTAATTTCTCCGCATTGCAAGGTGCAATTCTGAAATTTTTGCTTTTTCCTGCTCCTCTTAGCATGATAAAGAAGATTCAAAGAGAGTGAGGTGCCAGCTCCTTTCATTCAGTCAGTAGCTTCAAACATTTCTGGTATATGAATAACATGATGTTTTTCAATGGCAAAAATCAATGAATATTGTAAATGCACAAACAGTAATTTCTCCGCATTGCAAGGTGCAATTCTGAAATGTTTTGCTTTTTCCTGCTCCTCTTAGCATGATAAAGAAGATTCAAAGAGAGTGAGATGCCAGCTCCTTTCATTCAGTCAGTAGCTTCAATCATTTCTGGACGTTTTTCAATGGCAAAAATCAATGAATATTGTAAATGCACAAACAGTAATTTCTCCGCATTGCAAGGTGCAATTCTGAAATTTTTTGCTTTTTCCTGCTCCTCTTAGCATGATAAAGAAGATTCAAAGAGAGTGAGGTGCCAGCTCCTTTCATTCAGTCAGTAGCTTCAAACATTTCTGGTATATGAATAACATGTTTTTCAATGGCAAAAATCAATGAATATTGTAAATGCACAAACTGTAATTTCTCCGCATTGCAAGGTGCAATTCTGAAATTTTTTGCTTTTTCCTGCTCCTCTTAGCATGATAAAGAAAATTCAAAGAGAGTGAGATGCCAGCTCCTTTCATTCAGTCAGTAGCTTCAATCATTTCTGGACGTTTTTCAATGGCAAAAATCAATGAATATTGTAAATGCACAAACAGTAATTTCTCCGCATTGCAAGGTGCAATTCTGAAATTTTTTGCTTTTTCCTGCTCCTCTTAGCATGATAAAGAAGATTCAAAGAGAGTGAGATGCCAGCTCCTTTCATTCAGTCAGTAGCTTCAATCATTTCTGGACGTTTTTCAATGGCAAAAATCAATGAATATTGTAAATGCACAAACTGTAATTTCTCCGCATTGTAAGGTGCAATTCTGAAATTTTTTGCTTTTTCCTGCTCCTCTTAGCATGATAAAGAAGATTCAAAGAGAGTGAGATGCCAGCTCCTTTCATTCAGTCAGTAGCTTCAATCATTTCTGGACGTTTTTCAATGGCAAAAATCAATGAATATTGTAAATGCACAAACAGTAATTTCTCCGCATTGCAAGGTGCAATTCTGAAATTTTTTGCTTTTTCCTGCTCCCCTTAGCATGATAAAGAAGATTCAAAGAGAGTGAGATGCCAGCTCCTTTCATTCAGTCAGTAGCTTCAATCATTTCTGGACGTTTTTCAATGGCAAAAATCAATGAATATTGTAAATGCACAAACAGAAATTTCTCCGCATTGCAAGGTGCAATTCTGAAATTTTTTGCTTTTTCCTGCTCCTCTTAGCATGATAAAGAAGATTCAAAGAGAGTGAGATGCCAGCTCCTTTCATTCAGTCAGTAGCTTCAAACATTTCTGGTATATGAATAACATGATGTTTTTCAATGGCAAAAATCAATGAATATTGTAAATGCACAAACAGTAATTTCTCCGCATTGCAAGGTGCAATTCTGAAATTTTTTGCTTTTTCCTGCTCCTCTTAGCATGATAAAGAAGATTCAAAGAGAGTGAGATGCCAGCTCCTTTCGTTCAGTCAGTAGCTTCAATCATTTCTGGACGTTTTTCAATGGCAAAAATCATTGAATATTGTAAATGCACAAACAGTAATTTCTCCGCATTGCAAGGTGCAATTCTGAAATTTTTTACATTTTCCTGCTCCTCTTAGCATGATAAAGAAGATTCAAAGAGAGTGAGATGCCAGCTCCTTTCATTCAGTCAGTAGCTTCAATCATTTCTGGTATATGAATAACATGATGTTTTTCAATGGCAAAAATCAATGAATATTGTAAATGCACAAACAGTAATTTCTCCGCATTGCAAGGTGCAATTCTGAAATTTTTTGCTTTTTCCTGCTCCTCTTAGCATGATAAAGAAGATTCAAAGAGAGTGAGATGCCAGCTCCTTTCATTCAGTCAGTAGCTTCAATCTTTTCTGGACGTTTTTCAATGGCAAAAATCAATGAATATTGTAAATGCACAAACAGTAATTTCTCCGCATTGCAAGGTGCAATTCTGAAATTTTTTGCTTTTTCCTGCTCCTCTTAGCATGATAAAGAAGATTCAAAGAGAGTGAGGTGCCAGCTCCTTTCATTCAGTCAGTAGCTTCAAACATTTCTGGTATATGAATAACATGTTTTTCAATGGCAAAAATCAATGAATATTGTAAATGCACAAACAGTAATTTCTCCGCATTGCAAGGAGCAATTCTGAAATTTTTTGCTTTTTCCTGCTCCTCTTAGCATGATAAAGAAGATTCAAAGAGAGTGAGATGCCAGCTCCTTTCATTCAGTCAGTAGCTTCAATCATTTCTGGACGTTTTTCAATGGCAAAAATCAATGAATATTGTAAATGCACAAACTGTAATTTCTCCGCATTGCAAGGTGCAATTCTGAAATTTTTTGCTTTTTCCTGCTCCTCTTAGCATGATAAAGAAGATTCAAAGAGAGTGAGATGCCAGCTCCTTTCATTCAGTCAGTAGCTTCAATCATTTCTGGACGTTTTTCAATGGCAAAAATCAATGAATATTGTAAATGCACAAACAGTAATTTCTCCGCATTGCAAGGTGCAATTCTGAAATTTTTTGCTTTTTCCTGCTCCTCTTAGCATGATAAAGAAGATTCAAAGAGAGTGAGATGCCAGCTCCTTTCATTCAGTCAGTAGCTTCAAACATTTCTGGTATATGAATAACATGATGTTTTTCAATGGCAAAAATTAATGAATATTGTAAATGCACAAACAGTAATTTCTCCGCATTGCAAGGTGCAATTCTGAAATTTTTTGCTTTTTCCAGCTCCTCTTAGCATGATAAAGAAGATTCAAAGAGAGTGAGATGCCAGCTCCTTTCATTCAGTCAGTAGCTTCAATCATTTCTGGACGTTTTTCAATGGCAAAAATCAATGAATATTGTAAATGCACAAACAGTAATTTCTCCGCATTGCAAGGTGCAATTCTGAAATTTTTTGCTTTATCCTGCTCCTCTTAGCATGATAAAGTAGATTCAAAGAGAGTGAGGTGCCAGCTCCTTTCATTCAGTCAGTAGCTTCAAACATTTCTGGTATATGAATAACATGTTTTTCAATGGCAAAAATCAATGAATATTGTAAATGCACAAACAGTAATTTCTCCGCATTGCAAGGTGCAATTCTGAAATTTTTTGCTTTTTCCTGCTCCTCTTAGCATGATAAAGAAAATTCAAAGAGAGTGAGATGCCAGCTCCTTTCATTCAGTCAGTAGCTTCAATCATTTCTGGACGTTTTTCAATGGCAAAAATCAATGAATATTGTAAATGCACAAACAGTAATTTCTCCGCATTGCAAGGTGCAATTCTGAAATTTTTTGCTTTTTCCTGCTCCTCTTAGCATGATAAAGAAGATTCAAAGAGAGTGAGATGCCAGCTCCTTTCATTCAGTCAGTAGCTTCAATCATTTCTGGACGTTTTTCAATGGCAAAAATCAATGAATATTGTAAATGCACAAACTGTAATTTCTCCGCATTGTAAGGTGCAATTCTGAAATTTTTTGCTTTTTCCTGCTCCTCTTAGCATGATAAAGAAGATTCAAAGAGAGTGAGATGCCAGCTCCTTTCATTCAGTCAGTAGCTTCAATCATTTCTGGACGTTTTTCAATGGCAAAAATCAATGAATATTGTAAATGCACAAACTGTAATTTCTCCGCATTGTAAGGTGCAATTCTGAAATTTTTTGCTTTTTCCTGCTCCTCTTAGCATGATAAAGAAGATTCAAAGAGAGTGAGATGCCAGCTCCTTTCATTCAGTCAGTAGCTTCAATCATTTCTGGACGTTTTTCAATGGCAAAAATCAATGAATATTGTAAATGCACAAACAGTAATTTCTCCGCATTGCAAGGTGCAATTCTGAAATTTTTTGCTTTTTCCTGCTCCTCTTAGCATGATAAAGAAGATTCAAAGAGAGTGAGATGCCAGCTCCTTTCATTCAGTCAGTAGCTTCAAACATTTCTGGTATATGAATAACATGATGTTTTTCAATGGCAAAAATCAATGAATATTGTAAATGCACAAACAGTAATTTCTCCGCATTGCAAGGTGCAATTCTGAAATTTTTTGCTTTTTCCTGCTCCTCTTAGCATGATAAAGAAGATTCAAAGAGAGTGAGATGCCAGCTCCTTTCATTCAGTCAGTAGCTTCAAACATTTCTGGTATATGAATAACATGATGTTTTTCAATGGCAAAAATCAATGAATATTGTAAATGCACAAACAGTAATTTCTCCGCATTGCAAGGTGCAAGTCTGAAATTTTTTGCTTTTTCCTGCTCCTCTTAGCATGATAAAGAAGATTCAAAGAGAGTGAGATGCCAGCTACTTTCATTCAGTCAGTAGCTTCAATCATTTCTGGACGTTTTTCAATGGTAAAAATCAATGAATATTGTAAATGCACAAACAGTAATTTCTCCGCATTGCAAGGTGCAATTCTGAAATTTTTTGCTTTTTCCCGCTCCTCTTAGCATGATAAAGAAGATTCAAAGAGAGTGAGATGCCAGCTCCTTTCATTCAGTCAGTAGCTTCAATCATTTCTGGACGTTTTTCAATGGCAAAAATCAATGAATATTGTAAATGCACAAACAGTAATTTCTCCGCATTGCAAGGTGCAATTCTGAAATTTTTTGCTTTTTCCTGCTCCTCTTAGCATGATAAAGAAGATTCAAAGAGAGTGAGATGCCAGCTCCTTTCATTCAGTCAGTAGCTTCAATCATTTCTGGACGTTTTTCAATGGCAAAAATCAATGAATATTGTAAATGCACAAACAGTAATTTCTCCGCATTGCAAGGTGCAATTCTGAAATTTTTTGCTTTTTCCTGCTCCTCTTAGCATGATAAAGAAGATTCAAAGTGAGTGAGATGCCAGCTCCTTTCATTCAGTCAGTAGCTTCAATCATTTCTGGACGTTTTTCAATGGCAAAAATCAATGAATATTGTAAATGTACAAACAGTAATTTCTCCGCATTGCAAGGTGCAATTCTGAAATTTTTTGCTTTTTCCTGCTCCTCTTAGCATGATAAAGAAGATTCAAAGAGAGTGAGGTTCCAGCTCCTTTCATTCAGTCAGTAGCTTCAAACATTTCTGGTATATGAATAACATGTTTTACAATGGCAAAAATCAATGAATATTGTAAATGCACAAACAGTAATTTCTCCGCATTGCAAGGTGCAATTCTGAAATTTTTTGCTTTTTCCTGCTCCACTTAACTTGATAAAGAAGATTCAAAGAGAGTGAGATGCCAGCTCCTTTCATTCAGTCAGTAGCTTCAATCATTTCTGGACGTTTTTCAATGGCAAAAATCAATGAATATTGTAAATGCACAAACTGTAATTTCTCCGCATTGTAAGGTGCAATTCTGAAATTTTTTGCTTTTTCCTGCTCCTCTTAGCATGATAAAGAAGATTCAAAGAGAGTGAGATGCCAGCTCCTTTCATTCAGTCAGTAGCTTCAATCATTTCTGGACGTTTTTCAATGGCAAAAATCAATGAATATTGTAAATGCACAAACAGTAATTTCTCCGCATTGCAAGGTGCAATTCTGAAATTTTTTGCTTTTTCCTGCTCCTCTTAGCATGATAAAGAAGATTCAAAGAGAGTGAGATGCCAGCTCCTTTCATTCAGTCAGTAGCTTCAAACATTTCTGGTATATGAATAACATGATGTTTTTCAATGGCAAAAATCAATGAATATTGTAAATGCACAAACAGTAATTTCTCCGCATTGCAAGGTGCAAGTCTGAAATTTTTTGCTTTTTCCTGCTCCTCTTAGCATGATAAAGAAGATTCAAAGAGAGTGAGATGCCAGCTACTTTCATTCAGTCAGTAGCTTCAATCATTTCTGGACGTTTTTCAATGGTAAAAATCAATGAATATTGTAAATGCAGAAACAGTAATTTCTCCGCATTGCAAGGTGCAATTCTGAAATTTTTTGCTTTTTCCTGCTCCTCTTAGCATGATAAAGAAGATTCAAAGAGAGTGAGATGCCAGCTCCTTTCATTCAGTCAGTAGCTTCAATCATTTCTGGACGTTTTTCAATGGCAAAAATCAATGAATATTGTAAATGCACAAACAGTAATTTCTTCGCATTGCAAGGTGCAATTCTGAAATGTTTTGCTTTTTCCTGCTCCTCTTAGCATGATAAAGAAGATTCAAAGAGAGTGAGATGCCAGCTCCTTTCATTCAGTTAGTAGCTTCAATCATTTCTGGTAAATGAATAACATGATGTTTTTCAATGGCAAAAATCAATGAATTTTGTAAATGCACAAACAGTAATTTCTCCGCATTGCAAGGCGCAATTCTGAAATTTTTTGCTTTTTCCTGCTCCTCTTAGCATGATAAAGAAGATTCAAAGAGAGTGAGATGCCAGCTCCTTTCATTCAGTCAGTAGCTTCAATCATTTCTGGACGTTTTTCAATGGCAAAAATCAATGAATATTGTAAATGCACAAACAGTAATTTCTCCGCATTGCAAGGTGCAATTCTGAAATTTTTTGCTTTTTCCTGCTCCTCTTAGCATGATAAAGAAGATTCAAAGAGAGTGAGATGCCAGCTCCTTTCATTCAGTCAGTAGCTTCAATCATTTCTGGATGTTTTTCAATGGCAAAAGTCAATGAATATTGTAAATGCACAAACTGTAATTTCTTCGCATTGCAAGGTGCAATTCTGAAATTTTTTGCTTTTCCTGCTCCTCTTAGCATGATAAAGAAGATTCATAGAGAGTGAGATGCCAGCTCCTTTCATTCAGTCAGTAGATTCAATCATTTCTGGACGTTTTTCAATGGCAAAAATCAATGAATATTGTAATTGCACAAACAGTAATTTCTCCGCATTGCAAGGTGCAATTCTGAAATTTTTTGCTTTTTCCTGCTCCTCTTAGCATGATAAAGAAGATTCAAAGAGAGTGAGATGCCAGCTCCTTTCATTCAGTCAGTAGCTTCAAACATTTCTGGTATATGAATAACATGATGTTTTTCAATGGCAAAAATCAATGAATATTGTAAATGCACAAACAGTAATTTCTCCGCATTGCAAGGTGCAATTCTGAAATTTTTTGCTTTTTCCTGCTCCTCTTAGCATGATAAAGAAGATTCAAAGAGAGTGAGATGCCAGCTCCTTTCATTCAGTCAGTAGCTTCAATCATTTCTGGACGTTTTTCAATGGCAAAAATCAATGAATATTGTAAATGCACAAACAGTAATTTCTCCGCATTGCAAGGTGCAATTCTGAAATTTTTTGCTTTTTCCTGCTCCTCTTAGCATGATAAAGAAGATTCAAAGAGAGTGAGATGCCAGCTCCTTTCATTCAGTCAGTAGCTTCAATCATTTCTGGACGTTTTTCAATGGCAAAAATCAATGAATATTGTAAATGCACAAACTGTAATTTCTCCGCATTGTAAGGTGCAATTCTGAAATTTTTTGCTTTTTCCTGCTCCTCTTAGCATGATAAAGAAGATTCAAAGAGAGTGAGATGCCAGCTCCTTTCATTCAGTCAGTAGTTTCAATCATTTCTGGACGTTTTTCAATGGCAAAAATCAATGAATATTGTAAATGCACAAACAGTAATTTCTCCGCATTGCAAGGTGCAATTCTGAAATTTTTTGCTTTTTCCTGCTCCTCTTAGCATGATAAAGAAGTTTCAAAGAGAGTGAGATGCCAGCTCCTTTCATTCATTCAGTAGCTTCAATCATTTCTGGTAAATGAATAACATGATGTTTTTCAATGGCAAAAATCAATGAATTTTGTAAATGCACAAACACTAATTTCTCCGCATTGCAAGGCGCAATTCTGAAATTTTTTGCTTTTTCCTGCTCCTCTTAGCATGATAAAGAAGATTCAAAGAGAGTGAGATGCCAGCTCCTTTCATTCAGTCAGTAGCTTCAATCATTTCTGAACGTTTTTCAATGGCAAAAATCAATGAATATTGTAAATGCACAAACAGTAATTTCTCCGCATTGCAAGGTGCAATTCTGAAATTTTTTGCTTTTTCCTGCTCCTCTTAGCATGATAAAGAAGATTCAAAGAGAGTGAGATGCCAGCTCCTTTCATTCAGTCAGTAGCTTCAATCATTTCTGGACGTTTTTCAATGGCAAAAATCAATGAATATTGTAAATGCACAAACAGTAATTTCTCCGCATTGCAAGGTGCAATTCTGAAATTTTTTGCTTTTTCCTGCTCCTCTTAGCATGATAAAGAAGATTCAAAGAGAGTGAGGTGCCAGCTCCTTTCATTCAGTCAGTAGCTTCAAACATTTCTGGTATATGAATAACATGTTTTTCAATGGCAAAAATCAATGAATATTGTAAATGCACAAACAGTAATTTCTCCGCATTGCAAGGAGCAATTCTGAAATTTTTTGCTTTTTCCTGCTCCTCTTAGCATGATAAAGAAGATTCAAAGAGAGTGAGATGCCAGCTCCTTTCATTCAGTCAGTAGCTTCAATCATTTCTGGACGTTTTTCAATGGCAAAAATCAATGAATATTGTAAATGCACAAACAGTAATTTCTCCGCATTGCAAGGTGCAATTCTGAAATTTTTTGCTTTTTCCTGCTCCTCTTAGCATGATAAAGAAGATTCAAAGAGAGTGAGATGCCAGCTCCTTTCATTCAGTCAGTAGCTTCAATCATTTCTGGACGTTTTTCAATGGCAAAAATCAATGAATATTGTAAATGCACAAACAGTAATTTCTCCGCATTGCAAGGTGCAATTCTGAAATTTTTTGCTTTATCCTGCTCCTCTTAGCATGATAAAGTAGATTCAAAGAGAGTGAGGTGCCAGCTCCTTTCATTCAGTCAGTAGCTTCAAACATTTCTGGTATATGAATAACATGTTTTTCAATGGCAAAAATCAATGAATATTGTAAATGCACAAACAGTAATTTCTCCGCATTGCAAGGTGCAATTCTGAAATTTTTTGCTTTTTCCTGCTCCTCTTAGCATGATAAAGAAAATTCAAAGAGAGTGAGATGCCAGCTCCTTTCATTCAGTCAGTAGCTTCAATCATTTCTGGACGTTTTTCAATGGCAAAAATCAATGAATATTGTAAATGCACAAACAGTAATTTCTCCGCATTGCAAGGTGCAATTCTGAAATTTTTTGCTTTTTCCTGCTCCTCTTAGCATGATAAAGAAGATTCAAAGAGAGTGAGATGCCAGCTCCTTTCATTCAGTCAGTAGCTTCAATCATTTCTGGACGTTTTTCAATGGCAAAAATCAATGAATATTGTAAATGCACAAACTGTAATTTCTCCGCATTGTAAGGTGCAATTCTGAAATTTTTTGCTTTTTCCTGCTCCTCTTAGCATGATAAAGAAGATTCAAAGAGAGTGAGATGCCAGCTCCTTTCATTCAGTCAGTAGCTTCAATCATTTCTGGACGTTTTTCAATGGCAAAAATCAATGAATATTGTAAATGCACAAACTGTAATTTCTCCGCATTGTAAGGTGCAATTCTGAAATTTTTTGCTTTTTCCTGCTCCTCTTAGCATGATAAAGAAGATTCAAAGAGAGTGAGATGCCAGCTCCTTTCATTCAGTCAGTAGCTTCAATCATTTCTGGACGTTTTTCAATGGCAAAAATCAATGAATATTGTAAATGCACAAACAGTAATTTCTCCGCATTGCAAGGTGCAATTCTGAAATTTTTTGCTTTTTCCTGCTCCTCTTAGCATGATAAAGAAGATTCAAAGAGAGTGAGATGCCAGCTCCTTTCATTCAGTCAGTAGCTTCAAACATTTCTGGTATATGAATAACATGATGTTTTTCAATGGCAAAAATCAATGAATATTGTAAATGCACAAACAGTAATTTCTCCGCATTGCAAGGTGCAATTCTGAAATTTTTTGCTTTTTCCTGCTCCTCTTAGCATGATAAAGAAGATTCAAAGAGAGTGAGATGCCAGCTCCTTTCATTCAGTCAGTAGCTTCAAACATTTCTGGTATATGAATAACATGATGTTTTTCAATGGCAAAAATCAATGAATATTGTAAATGCACAAACAGTAATTTCTCCGCATTGCAAGGTGCAAGTCTGAAATTTTTTGCTTTTTCCTGCTCCTCTTAGCATGATAAAGAAGATTCAAAGAGAGTGAGATGCCAGCTACTTTCATTCAGTCAGTAGCTTCAATCATTTCTGGACGTTTTTCAATGGTAAAAATCAATGAATATTGTAAATGCACAAACAGTAATTTCTCCGCATTGCAAGGTGCAATTCTGAAATTTTTTGCTTTTTCCCGCTCCTCTTAGCATGATAAAGAAGATTCAAAGAGAGTGAGATGCCAGCTCCTTTCATTCAGTCAGTAGCTTCAATCATTTCTGGACGTTTTTCAATGGCAAAAATCAATGAATATTGTAAATGCACAAACAGTAATTTCTCCGCATTGCAAGGTGCAATTCTGAAATTTTTTGCTTTTTCCTGCTCCTCTTAGCATGATAAAGAAGATTCAAAGAGAGTGAGATGCCAGCTCCTTTCATTCAGTCAGTAGCTTCAATCATTTCTGGACGTTTTTCAATGGCAAAAATCAATGAATATTGTAAATGCACAAACAGTAATTTCTCCGCATTGCAAGGTGCAATTCTGAAATTTTTTGCTTTTTCCTGCTCCACTTAACTTGATAAAGAAGATTCAAAGAGAGTGAGATGCCAGCTCCTTTCATTCAGTCAGTAGCTTCAATCATTTCTGGACGTTTTTCAATGGCAAAAATCAATGAATATTGTAAATGCACAAACTGTAATTTCTCCGCATTGTAAGGTGCAATTCTGAAATTTTTTGCTTTTTCCTGCTCCTCTTAGCATGATAAAGAAGATTCAAAGAGAGTGAGATGCCAGCTCCTTTCATTCAGTCAGTAGCTTCAATCATTTCTGGACGTTTTTCAATGGCAAAAATCAATGAATATTGTAAATGCACAAACAGTAATTTCTCCGCATTGCAAGGTGCAATTCTGAAATTTTTTGCTTTTTCCTGCTCCTCTTAGCATGATAAAGAAGATTCAAAGAGAGTGAGATGCCAGCTCCTTTCATTCAGTCAGTAGCTTCAAACATTTCTGGTATATGAATAACATGATGTTTTTCAATGGCAAAAATCAATGAATATTGTAAATGCACAAACAGTAATTTCTCCGCATTGCAAGGTGCAAGTCTGAAATTTTTTGCTTTTTCCTGCTCCTCTTAGCATGATAAAGAAGATTCAAAGAGAGTGAGATGCCAGCTACTTTCATTCAGTCAGTAGCTTCAATCATTTCTGGACGTTTTTCAATGGTAAAAATCAATGAATATTGTAAATGCAGAAACAGTAATTTCTCCGCATTGCAAGGTGCAATTCTGAAATTTTTTGCTTTTTCCTGCTCCTCTTAGCATGATAAAGAAGATTCAAAGAGAGTGAGATGCCAGCTCCTTTCATTCAGTCAGTAGCTTCAATCATTTCTGGACGTTTTTCAATGGCAAAAATCAATGAATATTGTAAATGCACAAACAGTAATTTCTTCGCATTGCAAGGTGCAATTCTGAAATGTTTTGCTTTTTCCTGCTCCTCTTAGCATGATAAAGAAGATTCAAAGAGAGTGAGATGCCAGCTCCTTTCATTCAGTCAGTAGCTTCAATCATTTCTGGTAAATGAATAACATGATGTTTTTCAATGGCAAAAATCAATGAATTTTGTAAATGCACAAACAGTAATTTCTCCGCATTGCAAGGCGCAATTCTGAAATTTTTTGCTTTTTCCTGCTCCTCTTAGCATGATAAAGAAGATTCAAAGAGAGTGAGATGCCAGCTCCTTTCATTCAGTCAGTAGCTTCAATCATTTCTGGACGTTTTTCAATGGCAAAAATCAATGAATATTGTAAATGCACAAACAGTAATTTCTCCGCATTGCAAGGTGCAATTCTGAAATTTTTTGCTTTTTCCTGCTCCTCTTAGCATGATAAAGAAGATTCAAAGAGAGTGAGATGCCAGCTCCTTTCATTCAGTCAGTAGCTTCAATCATTTCTGGATGTTTTTCAATGGCAAAAGTCAATGAATATTGTAAATGCACAAACTGTAATTTCTTCGCATTGCAAGGTGCAATTCTGAAATTTTTTGCTTTTCCTGCTCCTCTTAGCATGATAAAGAAGATTCATAGAGAGTGAGATGCCAGCTCCTTTCATTCAGTCAGTAGCTTCAATCATTTCTGGACGTTTTTCAATGGCAAAAATCAATGAATATTGTAATTGCACAAACAGTAATTTCTCCGCATTGCAAGGTGCAATTCTGAAATTTTTTGCTTTTTCCTGCTCCTCTTAGCATGATAAAGAAGATTCAAAGAGAGTGAGATGCCAGCTCCTTTCATTCAGTCAGTAGCTTCAAACATTTCTGGTATATGAATAACATGATGTTTTTCAATGGCAAAAATCAATGAATATTGTAAATGCACAAACAGTAATTTCTCCGCATTGCAAGGTGCAATTCTGAAATTTTTTGCTTTTTCCTGCTCCTCTTAGCATGATAAAGAAGATTCAAAGAGAGTGAGATGCCAGCTCCTTTCATTCAGTCAGTAGCTTCAATCATTTCTGGACGTTTTTCAATGGCAAAAATCAATGAATATTGTAAATGCACAAACAGTAATTTCTCCGCATTGCAAGGTGCAATTCTGAAATTTTTTGCTTTTTCCTGCTCCTCTTAGCATGATAAAGAAGATTCAAAGAGAGTGAGATGCCAGCTCCTTTCATTCAGTCAGTAGCTTCAATCATTTCTGGACGTTTTTCAATGGCAAAAATCAATGAATATTGTAAATGCACAAACTGTAATTTCTCCGCATTGTAAGGTGCAATTCTGAAATTTTTTGCTTTTTCCTGCTCCTCTTAGCATGATAAAGAAGATTCAAAGAGAGTGAGATGCCAGCTCCTTTCATTCAGTCAGTAGTTTCAATCATTTCTGGACGTTTTTCAATGGCAAAAATCAATGAATATTGTAAATGCACAAACAGTAATTTCTCCGCATTGCAAGGTGCAATTCTGAAATTTTTTGCTTTTTCCTGCTCCTCTTAGCATGATAAAGAAGATTCAAAGAGAGTGAGATGCCAGCTCCTTTCATTCAGTCAGTAGCTTCAAACATTTCTGGTATATGAATAACATGATGTTTTTCAATGGCAAAAATCAATGAATATTGTAAATGCACAAACAGTAATTTCTCCGCATTGCAAGGTGCAAGTCTGAAATTTTTTGCTTTTTCCTGCTCCTCTTCGCATGATAAAGAAGATTCAAAGAGAGTGAGATGCCAGCTACTTTCATTCAGTCAGTAGCTTCAATCATTTCTGAACGTTTTTCAATGGCAAAAATCAATGAATATTGTAAATGCACAAACAGTAATTTCTCCGCATTGCAAGGTGCAATTCTGAAATTTTTTGCTTTTTCCTGCTCCTCTTAGCATGATAAAGAAGATTCAAAGAGAGTGAGATGCCAGCTCCTTTCATTCAGTCAGTAGCTTCAATCATTTCTGGACGTTTTTCAATGGCAAAAATCAATGAATATTGTAAATGCACAAACAGTAATTTCTCCGCATTGCAAGGTGCAATTCTGAAATTTTTTGCTTTTTCCTGCTCCTCTTAGCATGATAAAGAAGATTCAAAGAGAGTGAGGTGCCAGCTCCTTTCATTCAGTCAGTAGCTTCAAACATTTCTGGTATATGAATAACATGTTTTTCAATGGCAAAAATCAATGAATATTGTAAATGCACAAACAGTAATTTCTCCGCATTGCAAGGAGCAATTCTGAAATTTTTTGCTTTTTCCTGCTCCTCTTAGCATGATAAAGAAGATTCAAAGAGAGTGAGATGCCAGCTCCTTTCATTCAGTCAGTAGCTTCAATCATTTCTGGACGTTTTTCAATGGCAAAAATCAATGAATATTGTAAATGCACAAACAGTAATTTCTCCGCATTGCAAGGTGCAATTCTGAAATTTTTTGCTTTTTCCTGCTCCTCTTAGCATGATAAAGAAGATTCAAAGAGAGTGAGATGCCAGCTCCTTTCATTCAGTCAGTAGCTTCAATCATTTCTGGACGTTTTTCAATGGCAAAAATCAATGAATATTGTAAATGCACAAACTGTAATTTCTCCGCATTGCAAGGTGCAATTCTGAAATTTTTTGCTTTTTCCTGCTCCTCTTAGCATGATAAAGAAGATTCAAAGAGAGTGAGATGCCAGCTCCTTTCATTCAGTCAGTAGCTTCAAACATTTCTGGTATATGAATAACATGTTTTTCAATGGCAAAAATCAATGAATATTGTAAATGCACAAACAGTAATTTCTCCGCATTGCAAGGTGCAATTCTGAAATTTTTTGCTTTTTCCTGCTCCTCTTAGCATGATAAAGAAGATTCAAAGAGAGTGAGATGCCAGCTCCTTTCATTCAGTCAGTAGCTTCAAACATTTCTGGTATATGAATAACATGATGTTTTTCAATGGCAAAAATCAATGAATATTGTAAATGCACAAACAGTAATTTCTCCGCATTGCAAGGTGCAATTCTGAAATTTTTTACTTTTTCCTGCTCCTCTTAGCATGATAAAGAAGATTCAAAGAGAGTGAGATGCCAGCTCCTTTCATTCAGTCAGTAGCTTCAATCATTTCTGGTATATGAATAACATGATGTTTTTCAATGGCAAAAATCAATGAATATTGTAAATGCACAAACAGTAATTTCTCCGCATTGCAAGGTGCAATTCTGAAATTTTTTGTTTTTTCCTGCTCCTCTTAGCATGATAAAGAAGATTCAAAGAGAGTGAGATGCCAGCTCCTTTCATTCAGTCAGTAGCTTCAAACATTTCTGGTATATGAATAACATGATGTTTTTCAATGGCAAAAATCAATGAATATTGTAAATGCACAAACAGTAATTTCTCCGCATTGCAAGGTGCAATTCTGAAATTTTTTGCTTTTTCCTGCTCCTCTTAGCATGTTAAAGAAGATTCAAAGAGAGTGAGATGCCAGCTCCTTTCGTTCAGTCAGTAGCCTCAATCATTTCTGGACGTTTTTCAATGGTAAAAATCAATGAATATTGTAAATGCACAAACAGTAATTTCTCCGCATTGCAAGGTGCAATTCTGAAATTTTTTGCTTTTTCCTGCTCCTCTTAGCATGATAAAGAAGATTCAAAGAGAGTGAGATGCCAGCTCCTTTCATTCAGTCAGTAGCTTCAAACATTTCTGGTATATGAATAACATGATGTTTTTCAATGGCAAAAATCAATGAATATTGTAAATGCACAAACAGTAATTTCTCCGCATTGCAAGGTGCAATTCTGAAATTTTTTGCTTTTTCCTGCTCCTCTTAGCATGATAAAGAAGATTCAAAGAGAGTGAGATGCCAGCTCCTTTCATTCAGTCAGTAGCTTCAATCATTTCTGGTATATGAATAACATGATGTTTTTCAATGGCAAAAATCAATGAATATTGTAAATGCACAAACAGTAATTTCTCCGCATTGCAAGGTGCAATTCTGAAATTTTTTGCTTTTTCCTGCTCCTCTTAGCATGATAAAGAAGATTCAAAGAGAGTGAGATGCCAGCTCCTTTCATTCAGTCAGTAGCTTCAATCATTTCTGGACGTTTTTCAATGGCAAAAATCAATGAATATTGCAAATGCACAAACAGTAATTTCTCCGCATTGCAAGGTGCAATTCTGAAATTTTTTGCTTTTTCCTGCTCCTCTTAGCATGATAAACAAGATTCAAAGAGAGTGAGATGCCAGCTCCTTTCATTCAGTCAGTAGCTTCAATCATTTCTGGACGTTTTTCAATGGCAAAAATCAATGAATATTGTAAATGCACAAACAGTAATTTCTCCGCATTGCAAGGTGCAATTCTGAAATTTTTTGCTTTTACCTGCTCCTCTTAGCATGATAAAGAAGATTCAAAGAGAGTGAGATGCCAGCTCCTTTCATTCAGTCAGTAGCTTCAATCATTTCTGGACGTTTTTCAATGGCAAAAATCAATGAATATTGTAAATGCACAAACAGTAATTTCTCCGCATTGCAAGTTGCAATTCTGAAATTTTTTGCTTTTTCCTGCTCCTCTTAGCATGATAAAGAAGATTCAAAGAGAGTGAGATGCCAGCTCCTTTCATTCAGTCAGTAGCTTCAAACATTTCTGGTATATGAATAACATGATGTTTTTCAATGGCAAAAATCAATGAATATTGTAAATGCACAAACAGTAATTTCTCCGCATTGTAAGGTGCAATTCTGAAATTTTTTGCTTTTTCCTGCTCCTCTTAGCATGATAAAGAAGATTCAAAGAGAGTGAGATGCCAGCTCCTTTCATTCAGTCAGTAGCTTCAATCATTTCTGGACGTTTTTCAATGGCAAAAATCAATGAATATTGTAAATGCACAAACAGTAATTTCTCCGCATTGCAAGGTGCAATTCTGAAATTTTTTGCTTTTTCCTGCTCCTCTTAGCATGATAAAGAAGATTCAAAGAGAGTGAGATGCCAGCTCCTTTCATTCAGTCAGTAGCTTCAAACATTTCTGGTATATGAATAACATGATGTTTTTCAATGGCAAAAATCAATGAATATTGTAAATGCACAAACAGTAATTTCTCCGCATTGCAAGGTGCAATTCTGAAATTTTTTGCTTTTTCCTGCTCCTCTTAGCATGATAAAGAAGATTCAAAGAGAGTGAGATGCCAGCTCCTTTCATTCAGTCAGTAGCTTCAAACATTTCTGGTATATGAATAACATGATGTTTTTCAATGGCAAAAATCAATGAATATTGTAAATGCACAAACAGTAATTTCTCCGCATTGCAAGGTGCAAGTCTGAAATTTTTTGCTTTTTCCTGCTCCTCTTAGCATGATAAAGAAGATTCAAAGAGAGTGAGATGCCAGCTACTTTCATTCAGTCAGTAGCTTCAATCATTTCTGGATGTTTTTCAATGGTAAAAATCAATGAATATTGTAAATGCACAAACAGTAATTTCTCCGCATTGCAAGGTGCAATTCTGAAATTTTTTGCTTTTTCCCGCTCCTCTTAGCATGATAAAGAAGATTCAAAGAGAGTGAGATGCCAGCTCCTTTCATTCAGTCAGTAGCTTCAATCATTTCTGGACGTTTTTCAATGGCAAAAATCAATGAATATTGTAAATGCACAAACAGTAATTTCTCCGCATTGCAAGGTGCAATTCTGAAATTTTTTGCTTTTTCCTGCTCCTCTTAGCATGATAAAGAAGATTCAAAGAGAGTGAGATGCCAGCTCCTTTCATTCAGTCAGTAGCTTCAATCATTTCTGGACGTTTTTCAATGGCAAAAATCAATGAATATTGTAAATGCACAAACAGTAATTTCTCCGCATTGCAAGGTGCAATTCTGAAATTTTTTGCTTTTTCCTGCTCCTCTTAGCATGATAAAGAAGATTCAAAGTGAGTGAGATGCCAGCTCCTTTCATTCAGTCAGTAGCTTCAATCATTTCTGGACGTTTTTCAATGGCAAAAATCAATGAATATTGTAAATGTACAAACAGTAATTTCTCCGCATTGCAAGGTGCAATTCTGAAATTTTTTGCTTTTTCCTGCTCCTCTTAGCATGATAAAGAAGATTCAAAGAGAGTGAGGTTCCAGCTCCTTTCATTCAGTCAGTAGCTTCAAACATTTCTGGTATATGAATAACATGTTTTTCAATGGCAAAAATCAATGAATATTGTAAATGCACAAACAGTAATTTCTCCGCATTGCAAGGTGCAATTCTGAAATTTTTTGCTTTTTCCTGCTCCACTTAACTTGATAAAGAAGATTCAAAGAGAGTGAGATGCCAGCTCCTTTCATTCAGTCAGTAGCTTCAATCATTTCTGGACGTTTTTCAATGGCAAAAATCAATGAATATTGTAAATGCACAAACTGTAATTTCTCCGCATTGTAAGGTGCAATTCTGAAATTTTTTGCTTTTTCCTGCTCCTCTTAGCATGATAAAGAAGATTCAAAGAGAGTGAGATGCCAGCTCCTTTCATTCAGTCAGTAGCTTCAATCATTTCTGGACGTTTTTCAATGGCAAAAATCAATGAATATTGTAAATGCACAAACAGTAATTTCTCCGCATTGCAAGGTGCAATTCTGAAATTTTTTGCTTTTTCCTGCTCCTCTTAGCATGATAAAGAAGATTCAAAGAGAGTGAGATGCCAGCTCCTTTCATTCAGTCAGTAGCTTCAAACATTTCTGGTATATGAATAACATGATGTTTTTCAATGGCAAAAATCAATGAATATTGTAAATGCACAAACAGTAATTTCTCCGCATTGCAAGGTGCAAGTCTGAAATTTTTTGCTTTTTCCTGCTCCTCTTAGCATGATAAAGAAGATTCAAAGAGAGTGAGATGCCAGCTACTTTCATTCAGTCAGTAGCTTCAATCATTTCTGGACGTTTTTCAATGGTAAAAATCAATGAATATTGTAAATGCAGAAACAGTAATTTCTCCGCATTGCAAGGTGCAATTCTGAAATTTTTTGCTTTTTCCTGCTCCTCTTAGCATGATAAAGAAGATTTAAAGAGAGTGAGATGCCAGCTCCTTTCATTCAGTCAGTAGCTTCAATCATTTCTGGACGTTTTTCAATGGCAAAAATCAATGAATATTGTAAATGCACAAACAGTAATTTCTTCGCATTGCAAGGTGCAATTCTGAAATGTTTTGCTTTTTCCTGCTCCTCTTAGCATGATAAAGAAGATTCAAAGAGAGTGAGATGCCAGCTCCTTTCATTCAGTCAGTAGCTTCAATCATTTCTGGTAAATGAATAACATGATGTTTTTCAATGGCAAAAATCAATGAATTTTGTAAATGCACAAACAGTAATTTCTCCGCATTGCAAGGCGCAATTCTGAAATTTTTTGCTTTTTCCTGCTCCTCTTAGCATGATAAAGAAGATTCAAAGAGAGTGAGATGCCAGCTCCTTTCATTCAGTCAGTAGCTTCAATCATTTCTGGACGTTTTTCAATGGCAAAAATCAATGAATATTGTAAATGCACAAACAGTAATTTCTCCGCATTGCAAGGTGCAATTCTGAAATTTTTTGCTTTTTCCTGCTCCTCTTAGCATGATAAAGAAGATTCAAAGAGAGTGAGATGCCAGCACCTTTCATTCAGTCAGTAGCTTCAATCATTTCTGGATGTTTTTCAGTGGCAAAAGTCAATGAATATTGTAAATGCACAAACTGTAATTTCTTCGCATTGCAAGGTGCAATTCTGAAATTTTTTGCTTTTCCTGCTCCTCTTAGCATGATAAAGAAGATTCATAGAGAGTGAGATGCCAGCTCCTTTCATTCAGTCAGTAGCTTCAATCATTTCTGGACGTTTTTCAATGGCAAAAATCAATGAATATTGTAATTGCACAAACAGTAATTTCTCCGCATTGCAAGGTGCAATTCTGAAATTTTTTGCTTTTTCCTGCTCCTCTTAGCATGATAAAGAAGATTCAAAGAGAGTGAGATGCCAGCTCCTTTCATTCAGTCAGTAGCTTCAAACATTTCTGGTATATGAATAACATGATGTTTTTCAATGGCAAAAATCAATGAATATTGTAAATGCACAAACAGTAATTTCTCCGCATTGCAAGGTGCAATTCTGAAATTTTTTGCTTTTTCCTGCTCCTCTTAGCATGATAAAGAAGATTCAAAGAGAGTGAGATGCCAGCTCCTTTCATTCAGTCAGTAGCTTCAATCATTTCTGGACGTTTTTCAATGGCAAAAATCAATGAATATTGTAAATGCACAAACAGTAATTTCTCCGCATTGCAAGGTGCAATTCTGAAATTTTTTGCTTTTTCCTGCTCCTCTTAGCATGATAAAGAAGATTCAAAGAGAGTGAGATGCCAGCTCCTTTCATTCAGTCAGTAGCTTCAATCATTTCTGGACGTTTTTCAATGGCAAAAATCAATGAATATTGTAAATGCACAAACTGTAATTTCTCCGCATTGTAAGGTGCAATTCTGAAATTTTTTGCTTTTTCCTGCTCCTCTTAGCATGATAAAGAAGATTCAAAGAGAGTGAGATGCCAGCTCCTTTCATTCAGTCAGTAGTTTCAATCATTTCTGGACGTTTTTCAATGGCAAAAATCAATGAATATTGTAAATGCACAAACAGTAATTTCTCCGCATTGCAAGGTGCAATTCTGAAATTTTTTGCTTTTTCCTGCTCCTCTTAGCATGATAAAGAAGATTCAAAGAGAGTGAGATGCCAGCTCCTTTCATTCAGTCAGTAGCTTCAAACATTTCTGGTATATGAATAACATGATGTTTTTCAATGGCAAAAATCAATGAATATTGTAAATGCACAAACAGTAATTTCTCCGCATTGCAAGGTGCAAGTCTGAAATTTTTTGCTTTTTCCTGCTCCTCTTAGCATGATAAAGAAGATTCAAAGAGAGTGAGATGCCAGCTACTTTCATTCAGTCAGTAGCTTCAATCATTTCTGGACGTTTTTCAATGGTAAAAATCAATGAATATTGTAAATGCACAAACAGTAATTTCTCCGCATTGCAAGGTGCAATTCTGAAATTTTTTGCTTTTTCCTGCTCCTCTTAGCATGATAAAGAAGATTCAAAGAGAGTGAGATGCCAGCTCCTTTCATTCAGTCAGTAGCTTCAATCATTTCTGGACGTTTTTCAATGGCAAAAATCAATGAATATTGTAAATGCACAAACAGTAATTTCTCCGCATTGCAAGGTGCAATTCTGAAATTTTTTGCTTTTTCCTGCTCCTCTTAGCATGATAAAGAAGTTTCAAAGAGAGTGAGATGCCAGCTCCTTTCATTCATTCAGTAGCTTCAATCATTTCTGGTAAATGAATAACATGATGTTTTTCAATGGCAAAAATCAATGAATTTTGTAAATGCACAAACACTAATTTCTCCGCATTGCAAGGCGCAATTCTGAAATTTTTTGCTTTTTCCTGCTCCTCTTAGCATGATAAAGAAGATTCAAAGAGAGTGAGATGCCAGCTCCTTTCATTCAGTCAGTAGCTTCAATCATTTCTGAACGTTTTTCAATGGCAAAAATCAATGAATATTGTAAATGCACAAACAGTAATTTCTCCGCATTGCAAGGTGCAATTCTGAAATTTTTTGCTTTTTCCTGCTCCTCTTAGCATGATAAAGAAGATTCAAAGAGAGTGAGATGCCAGCTCCTTTCATTCAGTCAGTAGCTTCAATCATTTCTGGACGTTTTTCAATGGCAAAAATCAATGAATATTGTAAATGCACAAACAGTAATTTCTCCGCATTGCAAGGTGCAATTCTGAAATTTTTTGCTTTTTCCTGCTCCTCTTAGCATGATAAAGAAGATTCAAAGAGAGTGAGGTGCCAGCTCCTTTCATTCAGTCAGTAGCTTCAAACATTTCTGGTATATGAATAACATGTTTTTCAATGGCAAAAATCAATGAATATTGTAAATGCACAAACAGTAATTTCTCCGCATTGCAAGGAGCAATTCTGAAATTTTTTGCTTTTTCCTGCTCCTCTTAGCATGATAAAGAAGATTCAAAGAGAGTGAGATGCCAGCTCCTTTCATTCAGTCAGTAGCTTCAATCATTTCTGGACGTTTTTCAATGGCAAAAATCAATGAATATTGTAAATGCACAAACAGTAATTTCTCCGCATTGCAAGGTGCAATTCTGAAATTTTTTGCTTTTTCCTGCTCCTCTTAGCATGATAAAGAAGATTCAAAGAGAGTGAGATGCCAGCTCCTTTCATTCAGTCAGTAGCTTCAATCATTTCTGGACGTTTTTCAATGGCAAAAATCAATGAATATTGTAAATGCACAAACTGTAATTTCTCCGCATTGCAAGGTGCAATTCTGAAATTTTTTGCTTTTTCCTGCTCCTCTTAGCATGATAAAGAAGATTCAAAGAGAGTGAGATGCCAGCTCCTTTCATTCAGTCAGTAGCTTCAAACATTTCTGGTATATGAATAACATGTTTTTCAATGGCAAAAATCAATGAATATTGTAAATGCACAAACAGTAATTTCTCCGCATTGCAAGGTGCAATTCTGAAATTTTTTGCTTTTTCCTGCTCCTCTTAGCATGATAAAGAAGATTCAAAGAGAGTGAGATGCCAGCTCCTTTCATTCAGTCAGTAGCTTCAAACATTTCTGGTATATGAATAACATGATGTTTTTCAATGGCAAAAATCAATGAATATTGTAAATGCACAAACAGTAATTTCTCCGCATTGCAAGGTGCAATTCTGAAATTTTTTGCTTTTTCCTGCTCCTCTTAGCATGATAAAGAAGATTCAAAGAGAGTGAGATGCCAGCTCCTTTCATTCAGTCAGTAGCTTCAAACATTTCTGGTATATGAATAACATGATGTTTTTCAATGGCAAAAATCAATGAATATTGTAAATGCACAAACAGTAATTTCTCCGCATTACAAGGTGCAATTCTGAAATTTTTTGCTTTTTCCTGCTCCTCTTAGCATGATAAAGAAGATTCAAAGAGAGTGAGATGCCAGCTCCTTTCATTGAGTCAGTAGCTTCAATCATTTCTGGACTTTTTTCAGTGGCAAAAATCATTGAATATTGTAAATGCACAAACAGTAATTTCTCCGCATTGCAAGGTGCAATTCTGAAATTTTTTACTTTTTCCTGCTCCTCTTAGCATGATAAAGAAGATTCAAAGAGAGTGAGATGCCAGCTCCTTTCATTCAGTCAGTAGCTTCAATCATTTCTGGTATATGAATAACATGATGTTTTTCAATGGCAAAAATCAATGAATATTGTAAATGCACAAACAGTAATTTCTCCGCATTGCAAGGTGCAATTCTGAAATTTTTTGTTTTTTCCTGCTCCTCTTAGCATGATAAAGAAGATTCAAAGAGAGTGAGATGCCAGCTCCTTTCATTCAGTCAGTAGCTTCAAACATTTCTGGTATATGAATAACATGATGTTTTTCAATGGCAAAAATCAATGAATATTGTAAATGCACAAACAGTAATTTCTCCGCATTGCAAGGTGCAATTCTGAAATTTTTTGCTTTTTCCTGCTCCTCTTAGCATGTTAAAGAAGATTCAAAGAGAGTGAGATGCCAGCTCCTTTCGTTCAGTCAGTAGCCTCAATCATTTCTGGACGTTTTTCAATGGTAAAAATCAATGAATATTGTAAATGCACAAACAGTAATTTCTCCGCATTGCAAGGTGCAATTCTGAAATTTTTTGCTTTTTCCTGCTCCTCTTAGCATGATAAAGAAGATTCAAAGAGAGTGAGATGCCAGCTCCTTTCATTCAGTCAGTAGCTTCAAACATTTCTGGTATATGAATAACATGATGTTTTTCAATGGCAAAAATCAATGAATATTGTAAATGCACAAACAGTAATTTCTCCGCATTGCAAGGTGCAATTCTGAAATTTTTTGCTTTTTCCTGCTCCTCTTAGCATGATAAAGAAGATTCAAAGAGAGTGAGATGCCAGCTCCTTTCATTCAGTCAGTAGCTTCAATCATTTCTGGTATATGAATAACATGATGTTTTTCAATGGCAAAAATCAATGAATATTGTAAATGCACAAACAGTAATTTCTCCGCATTGCAAGGTGCAATTCTGAAATTTTTTGCTTTTTCCTGCTCCTCTTAGCATGATAAAGAAGATTCAAAGAGAGTGAGATGCCAGCTCCTTTCATTCAGTCAGTAGCTTCAATCATTTCTGGACGTTTTTCAATGGCAAAAATCAATGAATATTGCAAATGCACAAACAGTAATTTCTCCGCATTGCAAGGTGCAATTCTGAAATTTTTTGCTTTTTCCTGCTCCTCTTAGCATGATAAACAAGATTCAAAGAGAGTGAGATGCCAGCTCCTTTCATTCAGTCAGTAGCTTCAATCATTTCTGGACGTTTTTCAATGGCAAAAATCAATGAATATTGTAAATGCACAAACAGTAATTTCTCCGCATTGCAAGGTGCAATTCTGAAATTTTTTGCTTTTACCTGCTCCTCTTAGCATGATAAAGAAGATTCAAAGAGAGTGAGATGCCAGCTCCTTTCATTCAGTCAGTAGCTTCAATCATTTCTGGACGTTTTTCAATGGCAAAAATCAATGAATATTGTAAATGCACAAACAGTAATTTCTCCGCATTGCAAGTTGCAATTCTGAAATTTTTTGCTTTTTCCTGCTCCTCTTAGCATGATAAAGAAGATTCAAAGAGAGTGAGATGCCAGCTCCTTTCATTCAGTCAGTAGCTTCAAACATTTCTGGTATATGAATAACATGATGTTTTTCAATGGCAAAAATCAATGAATATTGTAAATGCACAAACAGTAATTTCTCCGCATTGCAAGGTGCAATTCTGAAATTTTTTGCTTTTTCCTGCTCCTCTTAGCATGATAAAGAAGATTCAAAGAGAGTGAGATGCCAGCTCCTTTCGTTCAGTCAGTAGCTTCAATCATTTCTGGACGTTTTTCAATGGCAAAAATCATTGAATATTATAAATGCACAAACAGTAATTTCTCCGCATTGCATAGTGCAATTCTGAAATTTTTTACTTTTTCCTGCTCCTCTTAGCATGATAAAGAAGATTCAAAGAGAGTGAGATGCCAGCTCCTTTCATTCAGTCAGTAGCTTCAATCATTTCTGGTATATGAATAACATGATGTTTTTCAATGGCAAAAATCAATGAATATTGTAAATGCACAAACAGTAATTTCTCCGCATTGCAAGGTGCAATTCTGAAATTTTTTGCTTTTTCCTGCTCCTCTTAGCATGATAAAGAAGATTCAAAGAGAGTGAGATGCCAGCTCCTTTCATTCAGTCAGTAGCTTCAATAATTTCTGGACGTTTTTCAATGGCAAAAATCAATGAATATTGTAAATGCACAAACAGTAATTTCTCCGCATTGCAAGGTGCAATTCTGAAATTTTTTGCTTTTTCCTGCTCCTCTTAGCATGATAAACATGATTCAAAGAGAGTGAGATGCCAGCTCCTTTCATTCAGTCAGTAGCTTCAATCATTTCTGGACGTTTTTCAATGGCAAAAATCAATGAATATTGTAAATGCACAAACAGTAATTTCTCCGCATTGCAAGGTGCAATTCTGAAATTTTTTGCTTTTTCCTGCTCCTCTTAGCATGATAAAGAAGATTCAAAGAGAGTGAGATGCCAGCTCCTTTCATTCAGTCAGTAGCTTCAAACATTTCTGGTATATGAATAACATGATGTTTTTCAATGGCAAAAATCAATGAATATTGTAAATGCACAAACAGTAATTTCTCCGCATTGCAAGGTGCAATTCTGAAATTTTTTGCTTTTTCCTGCTCCTCTTAGCATGATAAAGAAGATTCAAAGAGAGTGAGATGCCAGCTCCTTTCATTCAGTCAGTAGCTTCAATCATTTCTGGATGTTTTTCAATGGCAAAAATCAATGAATATTGTAAATGCACAAACAGTAATTTCTCCGCATTGCAAGGTGCAATTCTGAAATTTTTTGCTTTTTCCTGCTCCTCTTAGCATGATAAACAAGATTCAAAGAGAGTGAGATGCCAGCTCCTTTCATTCAGTCAGTAGCTTCAATCATTTCTGGACGTTTTTCAATGGCAAAAATCAATGAATATTGTAAATGCACAAACAGTAATTTCTCCGCATTGCAAGGTGCAATTCTGAAATTTTTTGCTTTTTCCTGCTCCTCTTAGCATGATAAAGAAGATTCAAAGAGAGTGAGATGCCAGCTCCTTTCATTCAGTCAGTAGCTTCAAACATTTCTGGTATATGAATAACATGATGTTTTTCAATGGCAAAAATCAATGAATATTCTAAATGCACAAACAGTAATTTCTCCGCATTGCAAGGTGCAAGTCTGAAATTTTTTGCTTTTTCCTGCTCCTCTTAGCATGATAAAGAAGATTCAAAGAGAGTGAGATGCCAGCTACTTTCATTCAGTCAGTAGCTTCAATCATTTCTGGACGTTTTTCAATGGTAAAAATCAATGAATATTGTAAATGCACAAACAGTAATTTCTCCACATTGCAAGGTGCAATTCTGAAATTTTTTGCTTTTTCTTGCTCCTCTTAGCATGATAAAGAAGATTCAAAGAGAGTGAGATGCCAGCTCCTTTCATTCAGTCAGTAGCTTCAAACATTTCTGGTATATGAATAACATGATGTTTTTCAATGGCAAAAATCAATGAATATTGTAAATGCACAAACAGTAATTTCTCCGCATTGCAAGGTGCAATTCTGAAATTTTTTGCTTTTTCCTGCTCCTCTTAGCATGATAAAGAAGATTCAAAGAGAGTGAGATGCCAGCTCCTTTCATTCAGTCAGTAGCTTCAATCATTTCTGGATGTTTTTCAATGGCAAAAATCAATGAATATTGTAAATGCACAAACTGTAATTTCTCCGCATTGCAAGGTGCAATTCTGAAATTTTTTGCTTTTTCCTGCTCCTCTTAGCATAATAAAGAAGATTCAAAGAGAGTGAGATGCCAGCTCCTTTCATTCAGTCAGTAGCTTCAATCATTTCTGGACGTTTTTCAATGGCAAAAATCAATGAATATTGTAAATGCACAAACAGTAATTTCTCCGCATTGCAAGGTGCAATTCTGAAATTTTTTGCTTTTTCCTGCTCCTCTTAGCATGATAAAGAAGATTCAAAGAGAGTGAGATGCCAGCTCCTTTCATTCAGTCAGTACCTTCAATCATTTCTGGACGTTTTTCAATGGCAAAAATCAATGAATATTGTAAATGCACAAACAGTAATTTCTCCGCATTGCAAGGTGCAATTCTGAAATTTTTTGCTTTTTCCCGCTCCTCTTAGCATGATAAAGATTCAAAGAGAGTGAGGTGCCAGCTCCTTTCATTCAGTCAGTAGCTTCAAACATTTCTGGTATATGAATAACATGTTTTTCAATGGCAAAAATCAATGAATATTGTAAATGCACAAACAGTAATTTCTCCGCATTGCAAGGTGCAATTCTGAAATTTTTTGCTTTTTCCTGCTCCTCTTAGCATGATAAAGAAGATTCAAAGAGAGTGAGATGCCAGCTCCTTTCATTCAGTCAGTAGCTTCAAACATTTCTGGTATATGAATAACATGATGTTTTTCAATGGCAAAAATCAATGAATATTGTAAATGCACAAACAGTAATTTCTCCGCATTGCAAGGTGCAATTCTGAAATTTTTTGCTTTTTCCTGCTCCTCTTAGCATGATAAAGAAGATTGAAAGAGAGTGAGATGCCAGCTCCTTTCATTCAGTCAGTAGCTTCAATCATTTCTGGATGTTTTTCAATGGCAAAAATCAATGAATATTGTAAATGCACAAACTGTAATTTCTCCGCATTGCAAGGTGCAATTCTGAAATTTTTTGCTTTTTCCTGCTCCTCTTAGCATGATAAAGAAGATTCAAAGAGAGTGAGATGCCAGCTCCTTTCATTCAGTCAGTAGCTTCAATCATTTCTGGACGTTTTTCAATGGCAAAAATCAATGAATATTGTAAATGCACAAACAGTAATTTCTCCGCATTGCAAGGTGCAATTCTGAAATTTTTTGCTTTTTCCTGCTCCTCTTAGCATGATAAAGAAGATTCAAAGAGAGTGAGATGCCAGCTCCTTTCATTCAGTCAGTACCTTCAATCATTTCTGGACGTTTTTCAATGGCAAAAATCAATGAAAATTGTAAATGCACAAACAGTAATTTCTCCGCATTGCAAGGTGCGATTCTGAAATTTTTTGCTTTTTCCTGCTCCTCTTAGCATGATAAAGAAGATTCAAAGAGAGTGAGATGCCAGCTCCTTTCATTCAGTCAGTAGCTTCAAACATTTCTGGTATATGAATAACATGATGTTTTTCAATGGCAAAAATCAATGAATATTGTAAATGCACAAACAGTAATTTCTCCGCATTGCAAGGTGCAAGTCTGAAATTTTTTGCTTTTTCCTGCTCCTCTTAGCATGATAAAGAAGATTCAAAGAGAGTGAGATGCCAGCTACTTTCATTCAGTCAGTAGCTTCAATCATTTCTGGACCTTTTTCAATGGTAAAAATCAATGAATATTGTAAATGCACAAACAGTAATTTCTCCACATTGCAAGGTGCAATTCTGAAATTTTTTGCTTTTTCCTGCTCCTCTTAGCATGATAAAGAAGATTCAAAGAGAGTGAGATGCCAGCTCCTTTCATTCAGTCAGTAGCTTCAAACATTTCTGGTATATGAATAACATGATGTTTTTCAATGGCAAAAATCAATGAATATTGTAAATGCACAAACAGTAATTTCTCCGCATTGCAAGGTGCAATTCTGAAATTTTTTGCTTTTTCCTGCTCCTCTTAGCATGATAAAGAAGATTCAAAGAGAGTGAGATGCCAGCTCCTTTCATTCAGTCAGTAGCTTCAAACATTTCTGGTATATGAATAACATGATGTTTTTCAATGGCAAAAATCAATGAATATTGTAAATGCACAAACAGTAATTTCTCCGCATTGCAAGGTGCAATTCTGAAATTTTTTGCTTTTTCCTGCTCCTCTTAGCATGATAAAGAAGATTCAAAGAGAGTGAGATGCCAGCTCCTTTCATTCAGTCAGTAGCTTCAATCATTTCTGGATGTTTTTCAATGGCAAAAATCAATGAATATTGTAAATGCACAAACAGTAATTTCTCCGCATTGCAAGGTGCAATTCTGAAATTTTTTGCTTTTTCCTGCTCCTCTTAGCATGATAAAGAAGATTCAAAGAGAGTGAGATGTCAGCTCCTTTCATTCAGTCAGTAGCTTCAAACATTTCTGGTATATGAATAACATGATGTTTTTCAATGGCAAAAATCAATGAATTTTGTAAATGCACAAACAGTAATTTCTCCGCATTGCAAGGTGCAATTCTGAAATTTTTTGCTTTTTCCTGCTCCTCTTAGCATGATAAAGAAGATTCAAAGAGAGTGAGATGCCAGTTCCTTTCATTCAGTCAGTAGCTTCAATCATTTCTGGACGTTTTTCAATGGCAAAAATCAATGAATATTGTAAATGCACAAACAGTAATTTCTCCGCATTGCAAGGTGCAATTCTGAAATTTTTTGCTTTTTCCTGCTCCTCTTAGCATGATAAAGAAGATTCAAAGAGAGTGAGATGCCAGCTCCTTTCATTCAGTCAGTATCTTCAATCATTTCTGGTATATGAATAACATGATGTTTTTCAATGGCAAAAATCAATGAATATTGTAAATGCACAAACAGTAATTTCTCCGCATTGCAAGGTGCAATTCTGAAATTTTTTGCTTTTTCCTGCTCCTCTTAGCATGATAAAGAAGATTCAAAGAGAGTGAGATGCCAGCTCCTTTCATTCAGTCAGTAGCTTCAATCATTTCTGGACGTTTTTCAATGGCAAAAATCAATGAATATTGTAAATGCACAAACAGTAATTTCTCCGCATTGCAAGGTGCAATTCTGAAATTTTTTGCTTTTTCCTGCTCCTCTTAGCATGATAAACAAGATTCAAAGAGAGTGAGATGCCAGCTCCTTTCATTCAGTCAGTAGCTTCAATCATTTCTGGACGTTTTTCAATGGCAAAAATCAATGAATATTGTAAATGCACAAACAGTAATTTCTCCGCATTGCAAGGTGCAATTCTGAAATTTTTTGCTTTTTCCTGCTCCTCTTAGCATGATAAAGAAGATTCAAAGAGAGTGAGATGCCAGCTCCTTTCATTCAGTCAGTAGCTTCAAACATTTCTGGTATATGAATAACATGATGTTTTTCAATGGCAAAAATCAATGAATATTGTAAATGCACAAACAGTAATTTCTCCGCATTGCAAGGTGCAAGTCTGAAATTTTTTGCTTTTTCCTGCTCCTCTTAGCATGATAAAGAAGATTCAAAGAGAGTGAGATGCCAGCTACTTTCATTCAGTCAGTAGCTTCAATCATTTCTGGATGTTTTTCAATGGTAAAAATCAATGAATATTGTAAATGCACAAACAGTAATTTCTCCACATTGCAAGGTGCAATTCTGAAATTTTTTGCTTTTTCCTGCTCCTCTTAGCATGATAAAGAAGATTCAAAGAGAGTGAGATGCCAGCTCCTTTCATTCAGTCAGTAGCTTCAAACATTTCTGGTATATGAATAACATGATGTTTTTCAATGGCAAAAATCAATGAATATTGTAAATGCACAAACAGTAATTTCTCCGCATTGCAAGGTGCAATTCTGAAATTTTTTGCTTTTTCCTGCTCCTCTTAGCATGATAAAGAAGATTCAAAGAGAGTGAGATGCCAGCTACTTTCATTCAGTCAGTAGCTTCAATCATTTCTGGATGTTTTTCAATGGTAAAAATCAATGAATATTGTAAATGCACAAACAGTAATTTCTCCACATTGCAAGGTCCAATTCTGAAATTTTTTGCTTTTTCCTGCTCCTCTTAGCATGATAAAGAAGATTCAAAGAGAGTGAGATGCCAGCTCCTTTCATTCAGTCAGTAGCTTCAAACATTTCTGGTATATGAATAACATGATGTTTTCAATGGCAAAAATCAATGAATATTGTAAATGCACAAACAGTAATTTCTCCGCATTGCAAGGTGCAATTCTGAAATTTTTTGCTTTTTCCTGCTCCTCTTAGCATGATAAAGAAGATTCAAAGAGAGTGAGATGCCAGCTCCTTTCATTCAGTCAGTAGCTTCAAACATTTCTGGTATATGAATAACATGATGTTTTTCAATGGCAAAAATCAATGAATATTGTAAATGCACAAACAGTAATTTCTCCGCATTGCAAGGTGCAATTCTGAAATTTTTTGCTTTTTCCTGCTCCTCTTAGCATGATAAAGAAGATTGAAAGAGAGTGAGATGCCAGCTCCTTTCATTCAGTCAGTAGCTTCAATCATTTCTGGATGTTTTTCAATGGCAAAAATCAATGAATATTGTAAATGCACAAACTGTAATTTCTCCGCATTGCAAGGTGCAATTCTGAAATTTTTTGTTTTTTCCTGCTCCTCTTAGCATGATAAAGAAGATTCAAAGAGAGTGAGATGCCAGCTCCTTTCATTCAGTCAGTACCTTCAATCATTTCTGGATGTTTTTCAATGGCAAAAATCAATGAATATTGTAAATGCACAAACAGTAATTTCTCCGCATTGCAAGGTGCAATTCTGAAATTTTTTGCTTTTTCCCGCTCCTCTTAGCATGATAAAGAAGATTCAAAGAGAGTGAGGTGCCAGCTCCTTTCATTCAGTCAGTAGCTTCAAACATTTCTGGTATATGAATAACATGTTTTTCAATGGCAAAAATCAATGAATATTGTAAATGCACAAACAGTAATTTCTCCGCATTGCAAGGTGCAATTCTGAAATTTTTTGATTTTTCCTGCTCCTCTTAGCATGATAAAGAAGATTCAAAGAGAGTGAGATGCCAGCTCCTTTCATTCAGTCAGTAGCTTCAATCATTTCTGGACGTTTTTCAATGGCAAAAATCAATGAATACTGTAAATGCACAAACAGTAATTTCTCCGCATTGCAAGGTGCAATTCTGAAATTTTTTGCTTTTTCCTGCTCCTCTTAGCATGATAAAGAAGATTCAAAGAGAGTGAGATGCCAGCTCCTTTCATTCAGTCAGTAGCTTCAATCATTTCTGGACGTTTTTCAATGGCAAAAATCAATGAATATTGTAAATGCACAAACAGTAATTTCTCCGCATTGCAAGGTGCAATTCTGAAATTTTTTGCTTTTTCCTGCTCCTCTTAGCATGATAAAGAAGATTCAAAGAGAGTGAGATGCCAGCTCCTTTCATTCAGTCAGTAGCTTCAAACATTTCTGGTATATGAATAACATGATGTTTTTCAATGGCAAAAATCAATGAATATTGTAAATGCACAAACAGTAATTTCTCCGCATTGCAAGGTGCAAGTCTGAAATTTTTTGCTTTTTCCTGCTCCTCTTAGCATGGTAAAGAAGATTCAAAGAGAGTGAGATGCCAGCTACTTTCATTCAGTCAGTAGCTTCAATCATTTCTGGACGTTTTTCAATGGTAAAAATCAATGAATATTGTAAATGCACAAACAGTAATTTCTCCACATTGCAAGGTGCAATTCTGAAATTTTTTGCTTTTTCCTGCTCCTCTTAGCATGATAAAGAAGATTCAAAGAGAGTGAGATGCCAGCTCCTTTCATTCAGTCAGTAGCTTCAAACATTTCTGGTATATGAATAACATGATGTTTTTCAATGGCAAAAATCAATGAATATTGTAAATGCACAAACAGTAATTTCTCCGCATTGCAAGGTGCAATTCTGAAATTTTTTGCTTTTTCCTGCTCCTCTTAGCATGATAAAGAAGATTCAAAGAGAGTGAGATGCCAGCTCCTTTCATTCAGTCAGTAGCTTCAAACATTTCTGGTATATGAATAACATGATGTTTTTCAATGGCAAAAATCAATGAATATTGTAAATGCACAAACAGTAATTTCTCCGCATTGCAAGGTGCAATTCTGAAATTTTTTGCTTTTTCCTGCTCCTCTTAGCATGATAAAGAAGATTCAAAGAGAGTGAGATGCCAGCTCCTTTCATTCAGTCAGTAGCTTCAATCATTTCTGGACGTTTTTCAATGGCAAAAATCAATGAATATTGTAAATGCACAAACAGTAATTTCTCCGCATTGCAAGGTGCAATTCTGAAATTTTTTGCTTTTTCCTGCTCCTCTTAGCATGATAAAGAAGATTCAAAGAGAGTGAGATGCCAGCTCCTTTCATTCAGTCAGTAGCTTCAATCATTTCTGGACGTTTTTCAATGGCAAAAATCAATGAATATTGTAAATGCACAAACAGTAATTTCTCCGCATTGCAAGGTGCAATTCTGAAATTTTTTGCTTTTTCCTGCTCCTCTTAGCATGATAAAGAAGATTCAAAGAGAGTGAGATGCCAGCTCCTTTCATTCAGTCAGTAGCTTCAATCATTTCTGGACGTTTTTCAATGGCAAAAATCAATGAATATTGTAAATGCACAAACAGTAATTTCTCCGCATTGCAAGGTGCAATTCTGAAATTTTTTGCTTTTTCCTGCTCCTCTTAGCATGATAAAGAAGATTCAAAGAGAGTGAGATGCCAGCTCCTTTCATTCAGTCAGTAGCTTCAATCATTTCTGGACGTTTTTCAATGGCAAAAATCAATGAATATTGTAAATGCACAAACAGTAATTTCTCCGCATTGCAAGGTGCAATTCTGAAATTTTTTGCTTTTTCCTGCTCCTCTTAGCATGACAAAGAAGATTCAAAGAGAGTAAGATGCCAGCTCCTTTCATTCAGTCAGTAGCTTCAATCATTTCTGGTATATGAATAACATGATGTTTTTCAATGGCAAAAATCAATGAATATTGTAAATGCACAAACAGTAATTTCTCCGCATTGCAAGGTGCAATTCTGAAATTTTTTGCTTTTTCCTGCTCCTCTTAGCATGATAAAGAAGATTCAAAGAGAGTGAGATGCCAGCTCCTTTCAGTCAGTCAGTAGCTTCAATCATTTCTGGACGTTTTTCAATGGCAAAAATCAATGAATATTGTAAATGCACAAACAGTAATTTCTCCGCATTGCAAGGTGCAATTCTGAAATTTTTTGCTTTTTCCTGCTCCTCTTAGCATGATAAAGAAGATTCAAAGAGAGTGAGATGCCAGCTCCTTTCATTCAGTCAGTAGCTTCAATCATTTCTGGACGTTTTTCAATGGCAAAAATCAATGAATATTGTAAATGCACAAACAGTAATTTCTCCGCATTGCAAGGTGCAATTCTGAAATTTTTTGCTTTTTCCTGCTCCTCTTAGCATGATAAAGAAGATTCAAAGAGAGTGAGATGCCAGCTCCTTTCATTCAGTCAGTAGCTTCAAACATTTCTTGTATATGAATAACATGATGTTTTTCAATGGCAAAAATCAATGAATATTGTAAAAGCACAAACAGTAATTTCTCCGCATTGCAAGGTGCAATTCTGAAATTTTTTGCTTTTTCCTGCTCCTCTTAGCATGATAAAGAAGATTCAAAGAGAGTGAGATGCCAGCTCCTTTCATTCAGTCAGTAGCTTCAATCATTTCTGGACGTTTTTCAATGGCAAAAATCAATGAATATTGTAAATGCACAAACAGTAATTTCTCCGCATTGCAAGGTGCAATTCTGAAATTTTTTGCTTTTTCCTGCTCCTCTTAGCATGATAAAGAAGATTCAAAGAGAGTGAGATGCCAGCTCCTTTCATTCAGTCAGTAGCTTCAATCATTTCTGGTATATGAATAACATGATGTTTTTCAATGGCAAAAATCAATGAATATTGTAAATGCACAAACAGTAATTTCTCCGCATTGCAAGTTGCAATTCTGAAATTTTTTGCTTTTTCCTGCTCCTCTTAGCATGATAAAGAAGATTCAAAGAGAGTGAGATGCCAGCTCCTTTCATTCAGTCAGTAGCTTCAATCATTTCTGGACGTTTTTCAATGGCAAAAATCAATGAATATTGTAAATGCACAAACAGTAATTTCTCCGCATTGCAAGGTGCAATTCTGAAATTTTTTGCTTTTTCCTGCTCCTCTTAGCATGATAAAGAAGATTCAAAGAGAGTGAGATGCCAGCTCCTTTCATTCAGTCAGTAGCTTCAATCATTTCTGGACGTTTTTCAATGGCAAAAATCAATGAATATTGTAAATGCACAAACAGTAATTTCTCCGCATTGCAAGGTGCAATTCTGAAATTTTTTGCTTTTTCCTGCTCCTCTTAGCATGATAAAGAAGATTCAAAGAGAGTTAGATGCCAGCTCCTTTCATTCAGTCAGTAGCTTCAAACATTTCTGGTATATGAATAACATGATGTTTTTCAATGGCAAAAATCAATGAATATTGTAAAAGCACAAACAGTAATTTCTCCGCATTGCAAGGTGCAATTCTGAAATTTTTTGCTTTTTCCTGCTCCTCTTAGCATGATAAAGAAGATTCAAAGAGAGTGAGATGCCAGCTCCTTTCATTCAGTCAGTAGCTTCAATCATTTCTGGACGTTTTTCAATGGCAAAAATCAATGAATATTGTAAATGCACAAACAGTAATTTCTCCGCATTGCAAGGTGCAATTCTGAAATTTTTTGCTTTTTCCTGCTCCTCTTAGCATGATAAAGAAGATTCAAAGAGAGTGAGATGCCAGCTCCTTTCATTCAGTCAGTACCTTCAATCATTTCTGGATGTTTTTCAATGGCAAAAATCAATGAATATTGTAAATGCACAAACAGTAATTTCTCCGCATTGCAAGGTGCAATTCTGAAATTTTTTGCTTTTTCCCGCTCCTCTTAGCATGATAAAGAAGATTCAAAGAGAGTGAGGTGCCAGCTCCTTTCATTCAGTCAGTAGCTTCAAACATTTCTGGTATATGAATAACATGTTTTTCAATGGCAAAAATCAATGAATATTGTAAATGCACAAACAGTAATTTCTCCGCATTGCAAGGTGCAATTCTGAAATTTTTTGATTTTTCCTGCTCCTCTTAGCATGATAAAGAAGATTCAAAGAGAGTGAGATGCCAGCTCCTTTCATTCAGTCAGTAGCTTCAATCATTTCTGGACGTTTTTCAATGGCAAAAATCAATGAATATTGTAAATGCACAAACAGTAATTTCTCCGCATTGCAAGGTGCAATTCTGAAATTTTTTGCTTTTTCCTGCTCCTCTTAGCATGATAAAGAAGATTCAAAGAGAGTGAGATGCCAGCTCCTTTCATTCAGTCAGTAGCTTCAATCATTTCTGGACGTTTTTCAATGGCAAAAATCAATGAATATTGTAAATGCACAAACAGTAATTTCTCCGCATTGCAAGGTGCAATTCTGAAATTTTTTGCTTTTTCCTGCTCCTCTTAGCATGATAAAGAAGATTCAAAGAGAGTGAGATGCCAGCTCCTTTCATTCAGTCAGTAGCTTCAATCATTTCTGGACGTTTTTCAATGGCAAAAATCAATGAATATTGTAAATGCACAGTAATTTCTCCGCATT